>NW_005871051.1:15347439-15350475 GCF_000147115.1 Myotis lucifugus | reverse complement strand
AATTGATTTCAGGGGAGACATAAATGCCTTTCTTAGGTTTCTGCCAGCTCTGAAATCTCAGAAACATCCTATTAAAAACACACATTTAGTTTCACGTAGGATGCTACATATTTTTTAGACTTAGTATTACTGTCACCGATACCTTTTGTGTTTTGAGCAAAATGATGACTTGCTTAAAACACACCCCTTACAATGATCATGTGTTACTGTGATACCTGGTTAGAAATAATTTATGACATTAATCCAAGTGGCAGCAGGCATGGATCATTCTATATTTTCTACAGCAGCTCAGATAGAACTGCTAGTCAGGGTGTTGGCAGAGATATTACATAAAGGTGAGCAGTTAATAACAATGGCTTTCAAAGTGAGAGTGTACACAGGTATAGTACATGCCAGCACTCCTAAAGCATCCAGTAGACTTTTTTTTTCTATTTGACTAATCTTTGCAAATACTTCTTAAAAAATAACTCAACTTTCCAGAATGACTTTGAGGAATCATAAAATAGAAGATAAAAAAAGTAGTAAAATATCAAAGTCCTATAGGCATCATGTCCTCCTCATAGCAGTTACCCTATAATTATTAGAAGATGCATTTTGCAGTAAATTCCTGGAGATTGGGCATGTTAGGCCCTGCTATCCAAATTCACCAACATAAAAGACTTTGTAATTTAAGTAGTATGGAGTATGGGAAAATTCAGAATAATTGGGAAGTGGCATAGCATAATGAAGTCGTAATAAAAATGAAATTAATCTCATTTTTGTTACTTATTAGCTACATATCCATGGCCAAGTTACTTAAATCCTCTGTGCTATAGTTCACCTATCCTATATAATAAAAGAGAAACATGCAAATTAACTGTCCCTCTGCTATGCACAAGCCATGCCCAAAAGCCAATCAGGAGCGAGTATGCAAATTAACCCAACTAAGATGACAGTGGCCACAGAGCTGGAGCGAGCAGGAGGCTTGGGTTGCCCCTGGCGATGGAGGAAGCCAAGCTTCCCACCTACCCTGGCCGGACCTGTGCTCCGATCAAAGCTACAAAGTTTCAAATATAGAAGATAAATAAATCCCAGAAAAAAAAGAAAAGAAAAAAAGGAGAGGCTGGGAGCTTTGGTCACCAGGGGGTGTGGCCAGCCTGAAAACGGCCCTCAGCCTCTCACCCAGGCTGGCCACAACCCCATGGGGTGAAGGTTCCCGCTGGGGGGCTTGGCCAGCCTGCAAACAGCCATCAGCCCCTCACCCAGATTCGCCAGGCACCCCAGTGGGGACCCCCACCCTGAAGGGGGTGTGGTCAGCCTGAAAATGGCCCTCAGCCCTTCACCCAGGCTGGCCAGGCACCCCAGTAGGACCCCCACCCTGATCTGGGACACCCTTCAGGGCAAACCAGCCAGCCCCCAACCATGCACCAGGCTTCTATTCTATATAATAAAAGGGTAATATGCAAATTGACCCTAACAGCAGAATGACTGGGAATGACTGGTCACTATGACACACACTGACCACCAGGGGGCAGACGCTCAATGCAGGAGCTGCCCCCTGGTGGTCAGTGTGCTCCCAAAGGGGGAGCTCTGCTCAGCCACAAGCCAGGCTGACGGCTGCCAGCACAGTGGTGGTGGCGGGAGCCTCTCCCACCTCCTCAGCAGCACTAAGGATGTCTGACTGCAGCTTAGGCCTGCTCTCTGCTGGCAAGTGGACATCCCCCGAGGGCTCCCGGGCTGCCAGAGGGATGTCTGACTGCCAGCTTAGGCCCGGTCCCCAGGGAGCAGGTGGACATCCCCTGAGGGGTCCGAGACTGTGAGAGGGCACAGACCTGGCTGAGAGACCTCCCCCCCCCACCGAGTGCACAAATTTTTGTGCACCGGGCCTCTGTCAGAAAATAACAGTAGTACTCACCTCACAGGGTTTCTATAGGGCATAGAATAGTGCCCAATCCATAGCACAATATAAGAGATTGAGCCATTTACCTTTTGTAATCTCAGCAAATTTGAAATGATAGTAATGCCCCCCATTATAGATTTAAAAAAAAATGGAACTTAGAGAAGTTAAGAGACTTGCCTAAGGTCGATTCCAAAGCCCATGCACCATTCACCATTATTCAATCACTTGTTTTGGTTACTAACTCTTGGTTGGAGACTGTTCATCCCACCATGAGGATGGAGTGCAGTATCAGGTGTGCCAGTCTTAGGCTGGGATGTCCTGGGAAAGATAGCCAGCGAGAAGGGGAGTTTCAGGAAGACCACCAGCCTAAGGAACTTCCAGATGCAGAGGGCTGAAGAGAGGGCTGTGTTGAATAGTTGGGTCAGTAGCTCTGATTGGCAACTTGCTAATGGCCAACTACTATCTTCTTGAAGGCTTTGCCTACCAGATCTTCTCAGGGCATTGGGTTCCAGCTAAAAAATGGATCAGCAACTCTCTGTCTGCACAGATGCATGTCCCAGATTATTCAGAATTCTAGGCTTTGGTTGTTCAGGCCTGGAGTCCCTCCTGTGTCCTCCTTGACAAGGACAAAGCAAAAGACTTGGAATCAGAAGCCAGGAGTTCTAGGTTCAGTTCCGAGTCTTTTCAGCTGTGTGATCTTTCTACATCTTACATCAGACAGGGATAGCAATATCATACTGGTATTTTTATCATTATAGAGTTGCAGGATTGCCAACTAAAATCATAAATGAGAAATTATTCCTGTAATTTGCAGAACACTATGGTATACTTCTCATTTCTATAGTCACAATATTGGTAAGTAATCACACTTCTAGGCACACCATAAGACTTTAGGTTTTCCCCTCACCCAGCAACACAGTGAAAGTGAAACCATTTGGCAGATCTGGCCCAAAGCCAGGACTTCTTAATGCCCTGTAGGAACCACTTAGCACTTTAGAATCAGCCAAACTGGTTTGGCTTGGGGAGGGTCCGCAGCACACTATTCAGAATTCCCTTGTTTATTCAATTAAACTAAGAGTCCTTGCCAACCATTTCTATTTCCTTCTCTGTTTTTTTCCCCCCTTGTTTTCTTCGGTCAGCATATTCAGCTAGGGGAT
>NW_005871051.1:15305130-15347120 GCF_000147115.1 Myotis lucifugus | reverse complement strand
GAACGGAGAGGCCTCAAAAATGAATGAAAGTCTGTCAAGTTGGAAAGTTATGTTTGAACACATCTGAATGAAATTGTTTCCTATTCAAGCTTTTGAAGAATTCTGGAGGAAAGGTGGAGGCGAGTATTTGAATGGGAGGGGTCTTTGATATTCCAATTTGGGAGTCAACTTTACTTAAATGAGCTGCTGTCACCAGGTTGCTGTGAGTACCACATTCTTTCAGGTACACATTGTCTTATGAGCATGGTTTAGATTGACCAATGAGAACCTATCAGAAAGTTGCAAAGAAAAGGCTACAATGCGTGTGCTCCAGTGACAACCTAACACAGGGTGGGTGTGCAATAAATGTTTGCCCAGTGAAAAAACCTGAAGGTGGCACATCATTTCTAAATTGTGCACACATTTCAGCAATGGGAAGGTTTATACAAATATGTCTTAGATAAAAGTGCACGAAAATTGTACAGCCGTTAGCTGTAATCACTCCTGGGATAAATCTATTCCTGGATTGGAAAGGCAGAGAGAGTATGAAGGTTGAAAGATTGGAAGGGGCATAGGAGAGGCACACCAGGAGAATAATAAGATGCAGGGAGCTTGTTTTGACCGGTGCCTGCAGAGATTTTTGCTTGCTTAGGGCACCCTATCACCTGCGTGGTGGACACAAGCTAAAATTGGGACCCCGCCGGCCCTGCAGCTCTAACACCAGCCATCTGCATCTTGCATTAACTGCATGTTTTTGAACGATGTTAGGGTCCTTCGGAGCCAGGCAGCATGGAGAAGTTTTCAGTCACTTCAACTTTGCTCCCACCTCCGTGTTAGGACCATCAAAGGCTTGTCAGCAGCAATGATTGCTCAGTGATGCGGCAAGCGTGGAAGATGGAAAGGCAATTGGCAAGGTTGATCCCCAGACAGGCATACCAGCTGCTGGCATTGGGCACCTGGGAGGGACTGCAATCCTGGTCGGTTTGGGAGGTGTTTATGTGATTTTCCAACCTGCCTGGAAGCTTGGTGGGTTGTGTATAAATGCTCAGATGCAAATCGTCCCTGGTGGTCACAGCTTGTTTTCCCCAAATTTTACCAGACTGCACACAAGAGCAAGCTAAAGGACTCTGTGAATAACCCACCCGTGAGAGCCACCTGAGGAAAAGCCATCGACACTAGGCAGACTGTCAACGGGGCATTACATTTACCCAGGGAGTCAACCCTGTCCCCTGATGAATGACCTCTCCCACCTGAGCAAGATGAAACAACTCCGCAACCTTTCAGCGGCTGAATTCCCCTTCTGGTGGCTGATTATTATTATTCAGATTTAACATTTTTCAACTCAGGAGGAGAAAAGAAGAAGAAAGAGTGTCTACTCTTCCCCAAAACTCTAATGCTATTCTAAAATTCACCTAGAGTATACCAGATTCAATGACATGTTAAAATCTCCACATTATAATCATAAATGCATTAACTGCCTACCACCAAAATATAATAAAAAAAATAAAAGTGCTATTATTGTGTATTGGCTTGGTGTCAGGCACTGAGCTGAGCTTGGTACATGCAAACTGTCCAAATTTTAGAGAAGGGGAACCCAAGGTTTGGTGGGATTGAGTGACTCGCTCAACAGCCTTGCTAATATATGACAGAGCCAGGATGCAAAATGAAGACTGCCCTACCCCAAGTCTCAAGTTCTTCTCCACTGTGCACACTGCCATTTTTAGCCATGCATCACCCAGAAAACTCTTCCCAAGCTCATCTTTCATTATAAATTGCAAGTTTATTCAAACATTTCTTTGATAAATGTTGTTTGAGCTCCGATTCCATGCCAGAGAGCATGCTAAATCAATGAATCAAGACTGCATGGAGCAATCAGGCGGCTTTAATGGGGATGGGATGAGGAGCTCTCAGATGAGCAGAGGGACATATGTCTGGGTGGTTCTGCCTGGTATGGAAATGACTGCCTCTTAGAAATGAACAAGGAGAAGGGACAGGTTTGGTTTTTGGTTTTCCTATTGGGTAGGTACCAAGACTGAAAACAAAATGTAGGACTTGAAAGGGATGAAGAATAAACTACAGGATGTCCCTCAAAAACATATACACATTTTAACAGCTGGTAGCTGTAGATGCTATTATGTTTTGAAAATGAAATGTATTTTAATAAACGCTGCCTTCAAAGCATATATACATTTTTTGGGATACCCTGTATATAAAGAGCCAAATGACCTTGACAGGTGATGACAGAATAGAGGACATGGTACTCTTCACCCCAGCCCAGATATCATCTTATAGAGTATCCCATCACTTTGAGCCAAGTATTTTAAAAATTTGTGTAACTAAAACACCCCGAATTTACATGGTACTCTTCACCCCAGCCCAGATATCATCTTATAGAGTATCCATCACTTTGAGCCAAGTATTTTAAAAATTTGTGTAACTAAAACACCCCGAATTTTGTAGCTGAAGCATCAGTATTATCACCTAGTGTGTTCCAAGAAAAAAAAAAGTGCCACCTGTGATGGGAAAGGAAAAGCTAAATTTAGGGACATTAGGGGTAAGAGAAAGTGAAATACATTGGAGGGGGCTTTATTAACTCATTTTCATGTGTTGTCTAAATAAAGCTTTGGTCCCACTCTAGTCACTGTTTGGCTAAGGAGAGACCGTTTTGACTTTTGTGGGTATGCTACATACAGCATCATAAAATCCATCGGAAATGTGTCCCTTATTAACTGGAAGTGCTTTAAGCATCAGTAAAAAAAGTCAGCTTGGAATTAAAAAAAAATCTTTCTCTAGTCTCTGGCCCTGTTCTTTAATGTATTGTTTACAGATGCAAAGCATTTTAGAAGAAAAGCTGTCTGCTATTTACCACATAGTTCTCGGGAAGCAAATTAATTTCCCTGGGATTCCTCTAACTCACTTGAGATCTGCGTTCTTCTCATGTAAATCTTGGTGAGAATTTAATGTTCATTAGCATGAAAGCCAAACTCTGGAAATAAATGTCTCCCATTCAAGCACAGATGTTGGTTGCACATGAGTTAAAGACACCAACTTTCTAATATACCTCTACCATACACAAGGAGAAGCCATTTTTTTCTGGGAAAAGATTATTTTGTCTTATATACTGTGGGTTCCCATGGGGGCCTGGAGCCACCTTGCTTGGGTCTGGATTTTGATCCAGAACTTGCTACCTGAGGACCTTGCCTGAGTTACCTCACTTCTTAAAGCCTCAGTGTTCTCAGTTGTAAAATGGGCTGTTGGGCTCATTGGTAATTGTGAAGAGTTAAGAGATAATGCACATAAAGATTCTGAATCCCCATGAAAGTTCAATATTGTTTTTGGTGGTATAATCTATTATCTTCTTTCTAACTTTTCCCACAACTAAGTTTTCCAATTCAAAGGGCTTATGTGGTATCTTTAGCAAATCTAAGTTCTACTTAATAAACATCAGATTATCCACTATATCACCTGGGTTTCTCACCAAACAGGTATCAACACTTCCAGGTATATTCAATTCCAAGTAGGCTTTCTTGAGAAGGATGAATGAATGTGATCATTTTTTAAATTTTATGCCTCATTTCTTTAGCTAGTTTAGCTGATATTTTTAAGTTTTCTGTGAATTTTATATATTCAAAACACGCAGATAAGTCGCATGCAAAATTAAAAAACCTAGAGGTGCAATCTAAACTGTTTACTTAAATTGTGTAATACATTTTATTTTCCAATACAAGTGATGCTTAAAAGTTGTAATATGTTTTACTTTTAAAAATATTTTTATTGACTTTTTAGAGAAAGAGCAAGGGAGAGAGAGACAGAGGAACATCAATGTGAGAGTGAAACAACAATTGGTAGCTTCCTGCATGCCCCTCACTTGGTATCAATCCCACAACCCAGGCATCTACCCTGATCAGGAATTGAACTGGCAACCTTTTGGGTGCATGGGACAACACCCAACCAACTGAGCCACAGGGCAAACGTTACAATTTATTTTAAAGGAAGATAAAACAGTCTGTTTTAGGAAAGAGTACCTTTGTTAAAATGTTAACTGTAATAAGTTTATTCAATCTAATTACAAATTGCCTATCAAAAAGCAGCAGTACATCAAAAGAGTACAGAATACACAGCAGAACCCTCAGCCCACATTAGCTACTAAGCAAGGTCAGCATAACTTTGTTATTCATTAGCAAAGTTTGTGGATAAATATTGAAATTGTATACCCCAGTTTAATGATTCAGAATAATAAGTAGTCAGACAGTAATGGAACTAAAAGGTCCCTTTCATTCTCATTGATCTCTTTTCCTAATTAGTACAAGGGACACACAAAGACCTCAGCTAGCGGTGACAACTTTACTAACAGTGAACTAATCACAGCACTTATTTTGCATTTGCATTTTCATTGTGGCAAATTTTGAAACAGGAATGAGATTTCATTAAAGTCTACCAAAATAACTTTATAAACTTTTCTGCGATGGAACGGAACACATTTAGGGAATACAGAGTCTCAATGCTGAGTGGGTTATGCTTTGTTGCTCCTCTGAGGTGATTTACATCTTCTTTGCAATGTTATCAAGTGTTTGTTATCATTCTTTGTCAAGCACAGTGGTCTCCAAACAAATCAGACACAGCATGGCATCCAAAGAGAGCACCATCACACTGCCTTTGAAAACATTTAATTGATTGTACAGTTGCTTAATTTTATAAGAAGGCATTACAGCAAGCATCGCTAGGTATGAAGTCAGATATCCATTGATGCAAAGAAGATCTATAGATGCAACTTAAAAGTGCTCAGTTTAGAAATTATGAGGGTTTTTCCCCAATGTAAATTTTAATGTGAGTTGTGCAAATAGGCTAGACAGCTAATTCCTCTCTCAGATAACTGAGAACTGAGGATTTTGACAAAAGTGTCCCTGTATGTACTCACTCCATATCAAAATGAAAGGAGCAGTAAGTAAAATATTTTATAAATGTACTTCATTGAAAGTAGAGAAGCTATTCTATTAGGAAGCTATTCTATTAGGATGCCTTTCTTTAAGTGACAGTATACTATTACATGAGTATATATGTATATGTATATATATATATACATACATATGTGTGTATATATATATATATACATATTATTATACATTAAATTATAGTAAAATTATACTGACATTAAAATCTAAGGATCTATTTGCATTTTTATTTGGATATGTCCTCACCCACAGCACTTAAAGCCACAAAGTTATTTTTGTTGAATTGAGTGAACCAGGAACATTTGTAACATGGCAGTATTCATTTAACTTTCATAAAATAGGCTGAGCATCTCACTGTCTCTCTATTCATGAAAGAAGCCAACTGTACTCAACTACAGAGTGTAGGAGGCTGTCTACGGGTGTATCTAACCAAAGTGATCATTTTCTCAAGTGATAACAGCTCCCAAGTATGAGAGCAAATTAATAGATCACGAAGAGCCATTCAGCAGTTGTCAATGAATAGTGCTCAGTCTGTCTCTCAGTCTCTTATTTTGTCTTTCACAGCCAGGCAGACACTGGGATGCATGACAATCCAGTCTGAGCTAAAACATCCCATCTCTTATAGTACTCTCGTGAAAAATGCCGATAGGAATACACATGCCCCGAAGAAGGGGATGGTTGTGAGAGGATGAGCATTCATGATGACATATATATTTACTTAGAGTCCAGTTCAAAATCTTATCCATAGCAAGGCCACCAAAAACAGTCTAGGCCAACCCATTTGGAAGCAATCTGCTTGTCCCTTGTGTTTGGTTTTATGCATTGGGTTAATAGGCTCAATAATAAATCCTTGCAGACTCTTTTGGGAGGAAGTATAAACAAATTAAAAAGGCATGGATTTGTTTGGTTATTTATTTCATTGATTTTTATCAAGTTTTGATTATAATAATAATCATGATTCTGGGTGCTAGGGATCCAAAGACATTATGTCTCAGGCCCTGCCTTCCACGACTTACAGAGTATTGGGGAAGGGATGAACAGAGAAAAGAGTGAAGGTAGTGTGGGTTTTATTTCAGAGGACTACCCACCAGATTATGGGAGAGAGTGATGGGTGAGGACGCGCGTGTGTGTGTGTGTGTGTGTGTGTGTGTGTGTGTGTGTGTGTAGGATATGAGTTTGTGGAGTGAGGAGAGAAAGGCATTATCATACAGAGAGGAAAAGGAGGAGAAAAAAGAATTGTACTTGGAAATGTCCAGTATTACAGATTTATTGCGCGGGGGGGACAGGGGGGATACTTTTGAGAAGAGGGCTGGGGCAGGAGCTTTCACAATACCCAGAGGCCAGACCATCAAGTCTTTGGAAAGTCATATCATGAATCTGGACTTTATGCTAAAGGCATTTGGGAATATTTTATCTGATATCTTTGAGTGAAAATATCAGATACATATTCTTAGAAAACTCTGTAGAGGCAGGGAGGGTAAAATGTCTTTGTAGAATGATAACAATGCTAATAATTTTTGTTTTAGGAGGAAAGGTGAAGGAAAAAAATATGCATTTTTTCCCTATGAAAGGGATAAAGAATGAATCCTAAATTCTATTTTTTTCTGTTTTTACCCAACAATGTTATGTGTTTAGCTTCAACTGTATGTCACTAAAGTATCACATTTGTGAAAGTGGATTAAGTAGATACTGGCCAGGGAGGCCATCTCTTAGCAGGCTGAAAAATTCACAAACACTAGGAAGTAGCCAAGGTCATGAAGTTCATTCCTTGTGGGATCATGGGGAATACAGAAGGGTCTGCTGGTTGAAGAACTGAGTTCAAGTCCATCTAAGCTTTAAGTCTCATCCTAGGAGCTGACCTTGAATTGAAACTACACTATTATTTACATAGCATATTAATCGACTACTGCTATATACCAGGAAGAACTTATGACAGGTACTTAATAAGTATGTATTTCACTTTTATTATGAGCAAGAAATAAAATAACTCTTTCATATTTTATTCAGTAATCCAACAAATATTTACTGAGCATTGTGTGTCTCTGTGTCTTGCAATACAATAGCCATTGGGACGCCAAAGTGAAGGAGAATAGGTCCTTATGGGACTTACAGTGCAGTGTGATAATGAATAGATGAGAATAAAGTGAGGAGAAACAAATCTTCCATGTGCTAATGAAGGACAATGGAAAATATTTGAATAGGTATGCCCAGGAGAATGGCCTCGTGTAAAGCTTAGCCTTGTATAGAAAGCCCAAGAGACAGAGGCAAGGTATGCTCATTCTCTTTTAGAAAAAAAAGCATTTGTTACTCACTTTGTAAATCAGAGCCCTATGTCTTTTCTTCTGTCTCAGATGTCCCCAGGTACAGAATATGGTGTTTTCATTTTTGTGATTTGTGTTTAAATTTCTATCATGAGATTGTTACCTTCTATTGTAAAATTCCAGTTGAGCTCGATGCTGTGTGGTTGTATCCAGACTAGGTCAGGCTGCCAGCCCAAGCCCGCATGTTTCAAATTGGTATAACTTGCACAAGTTCAAGAATCACCCTTCTGTTTATATTTCTAAAACAAAAGCTCACGGTTTATAAGCAGTCATAGCATCACTTGGATTATAGTCTTTAAAGTGTTTGCTAAGTCTGTTTGTGTGTAATAAACCTGGTGTTTCCTATCAAGAAGCCAATCTTGGCTCACATTTTAAGAGGCCAATGTGGATACAGGGGATTCACCACTCAGTTGTGAGAATCTTGGACCACAGGAGTAGAGAGGGATGTGGGAAATGTAAAAAGAAAGAAAGAGAGAGAGAAAGAAAGAAAGAAAAAGGTATCTTCAGGGTATTTGCTACATTTTTAAATCAAATGGTGAATGTAAAGCTCAATAAAAAATTTGGCTGGTAAAGGCAAAAGATAGTTTGAGAAAATATTGTAGGAATATAATATAGATAGAGATATATATATCTCTATCTATCATCTATCTATCTATCTATTATCTATCTATCATCTATCTATCTATCTATCTATCTATCTATCTATCTATCTATCTATATCTTCTAGTGTCCCGGTGCATGAAATTCATGCACAAGGGGGGGGGGTGTCCCTCAGCCTGGCCTGCACACTCTCCAATCTGGGACCCCTTGGGGGATGTCCGACTGCCGGTTTAGGCCTGATACATGTGGGATCGGGCCTAAACCAGTAGTCGGACATCCCTCTCACAATCCGGGGCTGCTTGCTCCTAACCACTCACCTGCCTGCCTGCCTGATCACCCCTAACCATTCTACCTGCCGGCCAGCTTGCCCCCAACTGCCTCCCCCCGCCGGCCTGCTCGCCCCCAACTGCCCCTCCCTGCCAGCCTGATCGCCCCTAACTGCCTCTGACTCGGCTCTGCCACCATGACTTTGTCTGGAAGGACATCCAGAAGGTCTCCTGGTCTAATTAGCATATTACTCTTTTATTAATATATATATATATATATATATATATATATATATATATATCCCCAAATCAAGGGTGTTGCTTTGTTTATCTTAGATGTATTTATTTTATTGAAATTTTTATTAATTTAATTTATTGGGATGAACATCGGTTTGCAAAACCACACAGGTTTCAAGTGTACAACTCAATAAAATATTACCTGCACACTGCATCACGTGCCCATCGCCCCAAGCAGTCTCTTTCCATCCCTATGCCCCCCTTTGTCCACCTCCACCTACCCCCAACCCCCTTTTCCTTCTCGAGATATATATATTGGCTAATCCCTCCATGCTTTTTCATCCAGAAAGAAGGTGTTTGTCTTTGATTTAAAGCAAACTTCATTATTTAGCTCAAAGGATATGTTTTCAGCTTGGGAAAAACAAATCTAAACTAATTTTTAAAATACTGCCTCTATTGATTCAATGGAGCTTTCCTTTCCTTTATGATTCTATTTTGTCTTTCATTTTAAAGCAGTATTTTCATTAGTTGTGAAAGAAACTAAACTAGTCAGGCAGTCCAGGGATTTAACTTCTTGCCAAGTGCCTCCTTTAAAACAACTAGGGATTATGTGGGATTTCTTCCTGTTTTCACTAATCGGACACTAGTTACAAGGTACTGCTTGGAAGAGGGAACCATTTGCATGGGTCCAATCACTCAATGTTTATTAATTGGACTTGACTCAGAATTACTGAGTTTAAGAGCTGATGATGACTTCATGTTACCTTGTTTACCATGAGAAAAGTCAGACCCCAAAAGCAGGACTGGAACCTATGTCTTCTAGATGGACAATTCTAACTCATTTAAGTTACATTTTCTTTAGGAAGCGTTTCCGAGGTATATCTGGGATCTTGCAAGAATTCTTCATCGCACGACTCCAGGGGTACTGTTCAGAATGTGAACCTAGTAAATGGTGGCTCCCTGGAATTGTAAAATGAAGTGCAGCAACTGTACCCCCACCATCACTTCCTCATTGGTAGTAATGTTATTATTTTCTGTTCAAGTGGAAGGTGCTTAAAAACAGTCCCTAAGGCTCCATTTTACAACTTCGGTTTTTAAATATTCTTTGTCGATATAGCAGAGATACTAGACAATGATCCGGAAACACAACGAAGACAGTGAGTTCTTGTGACTCCTACGTTTTAATTGCAGCACGTGCAATTAAACTGCATAGCGCCGGGGAGTGTGATGACCTGAGCGATATGCACTGCAGCACGATTGGCGTGAGGATGCAACACGGGTTTGCAGCACAGCGAGCGTGGGCTCTGCTGCACCATCCTGGCTGCAGCGTCATCAGCACCTCGGACACTTACCACAGGTCTCAGAGACACACGGTGTGAATCGGAGGGTCCAATTTGGCCCTACACATGTCCCCTCTGTGAAACTTGTCTGGGGCCTGGCCCTTGATTCCCGCCACCAATATCTGCCACTGACAGGAATCAGAGCAGTGCTAGAGTTCTGAAGCGACGACCAAGAAAGAAAAAGAGAGAATTGAAAGCGTTCCATCCATTTTATTGGCAACGAGTCAAGGAAAACAGTTTAGAAATATTTGTTAGAAGAGGGGCTTAGGAAGTCACAGTTACTTGGAAAGTTTATGGCTCAACTCTGCCTGCCGTAGTCCATAGATAACCCCAACAGTTTAATTTATAGGAGCCACCACGAATCATTCAGGGCAAAGTTATAGGCGGTCCCTAAAACCTTCTGTTCTCCACTTGGCTGGCTAAACCCAGAAAAAATGTCTGTGACTATTACTAGGCAAATGCCTTAAATCAGAGAATTTCCTGTGATTTTATTCTTGGACTGAACTGACATTTATGTGAATAGAATTAGTAATTGTGTATTTGAGGGATGGTTTGTTATTTGTTTTCTCAATTATGCTTATTACATCCCTTGGCTTGTGCCCCACACCCCCTCCTTAGACCTGCAAAGGAGTGCATCGCTTTAAATTGTTTTCAGGATGAATGTTGAGGCAGAGAGAATCCAAAGTCAGCAGCAAAGCCTGAGGGTAGCGACCTGGGAAGACCAGCTCCAAGTCGTATTCGTGCTGTTTAATATTAGCAGCCGCATGCAGATAGCAGACCCACTATAGCTGTAGGCTTATTCAGTTACTCTGATTTTATCTTTAAATATTGCTAGAGCACCTTATGAAGCTCAAGTGCTTTCATACAGATACGTGTGTGAGTGTGTGTGTGTGTGTGTGTGTGTGTGTGTGTGTGTGTGTAATTACTGCTCACAAGACTCCCCTGGGGGAGACTTGCACTTCGCTGTGTTTTCTGGGTTACCAGAGAAACTAGAGCGTGGCAAGGTTAACTGATTTCTCAGGCAATTGTGAGCAGGGTCTTGAATCAGAGACCTGGATGGAGGCTGACTTTGCTTCTGCTCATTTGTAAAGGTTGTAGGCTTCCCTGGACCTCATTCTAGAAAAGGAGCCATGTCTCTGGAAGTTGGGAGATGTATCAGAAAGTATTTAGATTGAGAAGGGAGGGTCAGAAAATGAAGACAAAAGTCAGCCAGCCTACCTGGGCCCGGCCCCTAACACAAGACCATCAGGCTGGCATCTGTGTCTCCAACCCAGCCCATGGGGTAATAGGGTTGCCTCTGGCTTTTCCTAGCCAGTCCCAGGTGGCAAAGACTCAGGTGGGAGACAGTTTTCAGTCTGTGCACTGCCAGGTGGAATGAGCTCTGCCCATTGCTTCCCACCCCATCTCCTATTCCAGGTTAGTTGGAACCACCAACTATTTCGGTAAAGTTGACATTGTTGATTTTTTTTTTTATGTTCATAATTATGTGACTTAAAAACAACATGTACAGCAACATATACAAAAACTTGATCATTTTGTAAAAAGCTTGTGAAATTATTATAAAATTAAAAATGAAGCAATATTAGCCTTTCCCCTTATCTCCTAATTTTTGTACAGAGTGGAACTAGATTTAGAAAAGATTTCAAGACAGTAATAAAAAGGATATTAAACTGTTGAAAGGAAAGGAGGGAATCTGGTCTTTCATGTCAGAGAAAAGGCTACTCAGGGAGCTTATGTGCTGTTTCTTAGTGCGGCTCCAATAATGTGAGTTATTATTTTTTTCATGGTACATTTATCAAAGAAAGCACATTCTTATCTTAGTAATATCCATGGAGCAAAGCAAGAAATCAGGTTTTATGACCACTTTTTATATCAAGAACCCGAGGGAAAGACGATGATGCTCCTAATATTATCACTACCCTTGATCTGCCTTCCAGCTCCTTGCCTCTTCCCTGCGATGTGCCAGGGCCAGGGGCTATGTAGGCATCTCACTGTTATCCAAAGCCGATCCTGTCAGATCATAGAGGAGGGTTTGATCATAAAAGTCTTCTGGTCTAAGTTTTCTGTCTCTAAGGCTGCCTTTGCATTTATTGATCTCAAGGTTTAAAACCCTGCTTTCTGGAAATTCTCAAGGAAGTAGACTTCTTTCCCTTCTCCTTGTCTTACTGAGCCTACAGAGAAATCCCAAGTATTATGGGGTAGCTCTGTGTGGACGGAAGTTGAGACTGTGGATTGCAGAAATGTAAAATTAGTGTGTGAGTGGAAATACTTTAGCGCTGCATTTGTATATGTTACTATTATTTTCATTTCTACTCATCCTTTAAAATCCGATAGCTAAGATAGCTCTGGGAACTGGAAACCCTGGAATTTCAAACGTGTTCTGGTTCAATAAGAAAGTAAGACATCGGTAGCCTCTATTGACAGTCATGTTTTTGGGTGGGCTTTCCCTGGATAGTCAGTCACATGAGAAAATGCTTTAATTGTAGTGTCCTGTGGCCACCTGCAGCTCTGACTCTGCCTTAATGTGATGCCAACCTCTTCTGCAAAGAACTCACTTAAGAAATGGCTTCGCTTAACATCTGCCTACTGAGAAATTCACCTTCCCTGAAACTCCTTACTCTCAGGAAAGTTGATTTCCTGCCGAATAGACCTAATATTCCAATCCTGAGAAAATGCAAAATTGCTTCTTTTATTTTCACAGTTTTCCAGTGTGCCAGAACAAATTACCTGTTCAACTCTACATTTGGAAGAAGGACTGGCATACGCAGGGAAAAAGAACTTGATCTAAAAGGCATTGGTTACTTCCAAGTAATAATTATTTGGCAGTGTTTCTTCACACCCTCAGCAGAAAACTGTGTCCCGGCGCACAGTCCACAGGCAATCAGAATGTGTTTGTGTATGGAAAGTCCTCTGTGTAGATGTTGGTAGGTAGGCCTGCTACTGCACTGCCCATTCTCCTCTACTGCACACATTTTTCATGTTTTCTGTGATCCTAACATGATTCAAGGTTTGTGGGGGTGCTGGTTGGAAGGTCCCTGGGGGGCAACCACTTTCCTTTTCAATCTTATCAAGTCTATGGGAAAGTAACAAGATCAATGCCAAAAGACAGGAAAGTCCACTTAAGAATGAAAATGGAAATACCCTAGGTTTGGGAAACATTAACATTACTGAGTGGGTGGCAATATTAAATCACCCCTATTGTAGACGTTACTGTATTTTCCATTGCTACTTACTCATCCTAACATGATTACCAATACCAGTAACTAAAACACAAGTTAACGTGGCAGTTTAAGCAATGGCTTAGAGATTTGTAGGTCTCCTTTCTAGGTGGTTGCCATGCTAATGTTTCTGTAATGAATTTGACTTGTGTGTGCATACATTTTATGTACATCTACCTCATTAACTTGCTATGAGATGAAAACAGATAGAACCAGGTGCTTATGACATTGATTTATTTTTGGAACTTGCATGAGTTCCGTCTAATTCGCTGAAATTGGTTTCCATCACTAATCTCTCACTTTATCCTCTCACTTCCTGAAGCCTCCATCTCCTGCTTTCCCAAGTGGCTCCTCTCTTAACTCCCATAGGTAGTTGTGAGTCCAGGAGTCAGGAGTGGGTGGCCAGGTGGGCCTATCTTTCCAGCTTTATCAGGACTAAGAATGTGTTTATACTAAAGGCCCGCTGCTATGACATTGGAGCAGAGAGAGATGTTATCTCATATGTACTGTAAACAAATGACTAAATGGAGATCAACAGTTCATATTAGAAAATGAGGACTCTGCCGTCACTCACAGCTGAACTTGACCCCCTCCGCTTCTGGTGTGAACTTTTGCTCCTCACAGAATAATTGCTGGTTGTCTTTGTTCCCCACTCAGCATGGTGCCACGGGCATGGTGGTGCTGTCACAATGTCTACATTTTAACTAAGGCAAGGTGAGCTGTGAAGGAGAGCAGGTTTGGCTTGAGCCCCACTTGGCAGAAATTCATTTTAAAAGTACTTTGCAAAGAAAATGGAGACCTAAGTACAGAGTAATTTTATTTTTTCTCTGCATGGTAAGTTACGCTCTGAACAACTATAATTCTCATGATTTTGACATGGTTACTGCTCTTTCGGCTGCTGCTGTGAGATCCAAAGAACCACCCATTTGGAAGAAGCTTGTGTTTCTAAACTTAGGATGCTGTTGAATCTACTGAATTATATGACTTTATGCTGGAGGCTCCTGGAATGGCCAGTCCCTCCCCTGATGGAAGATGAAAGATGAAGCTATCAAATATAAGAGCTTAAGCATGGATCACTTTAACAGGTGCACATATATGATTTGACACACACACACACACACACACACACACACACACACATGCACACAGTAATGGTTCTACTTCCTCAAACATTATGATGCTGCCCCTCTGTTGAATCCATGGGATAATGCAAAGGACTCAGCACTTTTTCTATAATCCCAATTTGTAGAAAAGCTTTATAATTTCGATATAAAACTGTAATGGAACAAAATCCTGGACCTGGCAATGGCTTTGGTACAAGTGCTGTTTGTTTTTGCCTCTTAAATTCTTTTTTTAAATGACAGACAGCCATTCTAACAGGTATGAGGTGATACCTCATTGTGATTTTGATTTAGACATTGGTATTTTGTAGACTAAAATAACCATATACTGCTAATTTCATGGAGTTCAGGCTAAGTAGCATTTTTTTTTAATCTCTACAAATTTAGGGAGAGAGACTCTATCATAGTGATAGTTGCAAAAAATGAAGAGACGAAATGATTCAAAAATGGTGAGGGTTTTAGGGGGTGAAAGAAGGGCCAGTGTTCTATAGGTTCTTTCCTTTTGTTTTTCTCTTCACTGTGCATTACATTCCTAGCTGGTTTTCTATGCTCTGTTGTTCTTGTTTCTGATTTTTGACCTAATAAACATAGGTTTTGACAGATTGCTTTATTCTACAGTGATCTGGTTAGCTCTGGCAAAGGGTTCATTTCTCAATTCCACTTGCTAAGAAGTCTATAGAGAAAGTGGTGTAAATTAGGAATATTGCTCTGTGGTGAAAATTTGAAACAATCTGAGAATAGTTGAAAGACCTAAATATATCACTCCAGAGAAGAGGAAAGTTAATGACGTATTACAATTGTCATCAGAAACCAGAAGACTGTTGTGTATAAGAGAGGTTAGGATTATTCCACTGGAATTTAAGATATTGAAATAGGACCAATAGATAGAAGTTACTATGAGGCCTGTCTCATATCATCTTTTAAGGATTTCTAGAAGTCAGAAGTCTTCAAAAAAGAAAGTGTTACCATAAGAGGCTGGGAATTCCTTGTTAATGGAGAATAAACACTTGGGAGGCACATCATGGAAGGAATTAAAATAGTAGGTGAGTGGCTTGTTCTAAAACTTTTGTGTTGCTTCCAATAATAAAATTATATGACTTCATGAATTCTTGATCCTTCCAGAATTGTTACAGGATCAACCAACAGAGCCAACAGTTCCATTCTTTGAAAACTGTAAAACATTTTGTTAATGAACTATGAGCTTCAGTTTCCTCTATGTTAGCCAAGAAATTTCTTTAAAATTAATGTTAAGAGTTATATACCTTGCAATTTATTGTGAATGATGAAAAAGAGCTAATGTTTATCATAGTGGCTGGGACTTATAGGTCAACAACAATAAGTAAACCAGGGTGACTTCTCTCTAAAGTAGCACAGATATGGAAGACTTCATTTGTGCCATGGTGATAACTAATTAGAACAACGAGGTTGCTAATATTAAGTTATTAGTTAATAGATATTGGCACTTTAAGAAAAATAAACTGGCAATACGATAGACTTATAGGCAGAGAGGGGATGGGTGGGAGGGCTACGTTAGATGGACTGATCAGGGACTTCTGTTGAAAGAGATGTCATTTACCATCTCTTACCAGCTTGGATGGCGAGGTGGAATCAGGCCCGATATAATCTGAAGGATAAACATCTCAGGCAGAGGCAATGGGAAGTACAAAGGCTCTGAGGCAAAAAGGAGCTTGATTCAAGTCAGAAAAATGACTAAGTTGGGGAAGATTGATGTGAGATGAGGCATCAGAGGCAGCAGCAGGCCAGGTGGGGGCCTGGAGACTTAAGACTTATGGGTTCTATATTGAGCACAAGTAGGAGTCATTAGCGAGTTATAATCAGGGGAGCAAGCTGGCTAGTATGGGAAGTGGGTTTTAGTGAGGAAAGAAAGCAATGGGAAAAGGAAGACCAGTAGTAGGAAGCGGATAATTTTCCTAATTCCTTCTAATTGGGTTTATTATGATGAGTCAGGGCAAAGTAGGATTAATCTGGGTTTGAGTTCCCTATCAGTTTTATGCTTCTTATCCTTATGACTTTTTTCTTTCTTACAGTGGGCTGTGGTTTGGTCATTAATTGCCTCAGATCCCAATTGTGTCAATTGTGTCATTTATTTTATTCTACTCTAAAAGAACGAAATAATGCCAAATAAATATTGCATGAAGATGGGGAGAACTTGGCAGGAGGATTGATCTATCTCCATTTCACTCTTTAACCAAGTCTCTAAATGTCGATGTCGCTCTCTCTATCTGCATAATACAAAAACTCTCTGAATAGGAAATAGCTATTTTCCAAATATCTGACTTGCCCCCTCCCCCCAAAAAATGTTTCAATTTACATTCAGATATTCTGAGAAAGATAGCCACTGTCTGCTTTCAAAGATATTAATACTTACCACCTCTCTGTGGCTATATATAAAATATTCAAAGATAATCAAGTAATACTTAAGCAACAAATATATTGATATGACTATAGAAAATACAAATAATAGCTAATATGTACTAGGCATTTATGTGTTGGACATGAATCAAAGTGCTTTACATATATTAACTCATTTAGTTATCACAATCATGGCATGTGGTAGGTAGGCTAAGAATCCCAAATAGGGATTTTCCCTGCAGGAAAAACAACCAAATAGGATAAAATCTTTTTTTTTTTAGCTAGTATAAAAAGAATTTATGAGAAACTAATGAGTTCATTATTAATTTAAAATAAAAAAATAAAAGTGAGAATGCCTACCCCTCTCTCTGCTCTGTCTTTGGGGTTTTGTAAAGGCAATCTACTCTATACGGGTGTGGACCTGTCTGGTACTTGGCATTTCTAAAAAGAATAAAGTCAGCCCAAATGCCCTTGGCTCTAAAGCCATCAGCAAAGAAATGAAAATAAAATCTTTTTGTGTTCTTCTATCTTTTGTTTGAGCCAAGAGTATATGATCACTGTCTATGAAATATTTAGTTTAATGGTCCAGTGATATGATTCTTTTAAATAAGCTGTGAAAAGTGGAGTCTTTCACTTGAAGAGACCAGGGCATGAGTGAGAAAACAGTAGGGGGGTGGGGGGGGGTGTGGGGGGAAGGGGCGGAGGTAATGCAATACCAGTGATCCCCTCAAGAGGGAGTAAGTTAGGGGTGAGTGAGGACCCCTTGCTGCTTGCTCATCATCCTGTCCTGGGTGCCTAACACAGTGTCTGACACATAGCAATGTTTACCCAATATTTGTGAAATGAATACAAGGTTGGTTAAAATCAGAATTAAGCTAATTTTCATTTGATTTCTAAAATAGGTCAGGGAGTCCTGGCTGAAAACTTTCATTTTTGTACATGAGAAAACCTAGCCTCCAACTCAGACTAACAGAGAAAATTTTCAGAACTTGGCTGAGATCTCAGAATGTTAAAGAGGGTAGAACTCTTGGAAAAGGAATTATGAGAACCGGGCCTGGTCAAGTTTAGAAAATGAAAATATTGTTCTTCTTAGCATTAAGGTGACATTATGTGCTTGACTCTCAACATTTAACAACTGAGAATAACTTGGATGGATAGAATCAGAAAACTGAGAGGTTGACAAGATATAGATAAGACTAAGGGAGGCAAATATGATTGAGTTTTATTGCTGTTAGATGACAAAGTATATATTATGAAAATTTACTTTTAAAAAATTGCTCTATAGGACACAAAAAATGGTTCTGTGTACTTGAAATTTTCTTTTATTTTTGTTCTCCTGTAATGAATCATAAATTATTTCTTTAAAATAAGCTTTTGGCCATATGAAACATGAATTTCTTAATTTTCCTGTCCAAAAATAACCTTAAATCATTCCATCCACCATGCTTCCCTTCATAGTTATAGCTAACCCATGGAGGTAACCATTACTAGTAAAAGCAGACCGGCAAAACTTGAATCTTTTTAAGACGTAATAATTTTATATTAATTCCTCTTTGACATCTCAAATAATTTCCCTTTGCCCCTTTGAAAAAATTCTCAGGTTTTCAATTAAAAAAAAAGTGGAATTAGGATGTCTAAAACACTTTTCTAATGAACAAGCCTCATGAAAAATGCAAAGAACAACCAGCAAAATATTGCAAAACCACTGAAAATATTTTGAACGTCTTAGGTGAAATGCAAAACTTTATCAAATTCCCAGGCTTTTATTGGCTCTTGGAAAACAAGAAATGGGCAACTGAGTTGCACTTTCCTCCAGAACGTAAATGCCTGGAGACATCTGCGCATTGATTCATGTTGTCACAGAGGTCACACAATTAGCAGACACCTGGCGTTCAAATGAAATGAGGCAATGGCGTGGGGCCAGGGGGATAGGGCCTGGACATTGACATTGCAGCTTTAGAAGCAGAGATTACTATTAAATGATAGAATCATTATGAAAATTATCTGTCTCCTGATAAAAGTCAACAGAATGTGTTGATCTGGTTTCTTTCTTCTGCAAGTTTACTAACAAAGTTTGGTTTGTTATTGCTTATTTCTATATTGATACAATGTCAAATGATGTGTCTGAATTATATTATATATACACACAGTTAACATGTTCTTTGAATATTAAAGAGTTAGCTTTGGGACTTTTTACTCACGTACAAATACTCCTTATTTCTTTCTTATTGCTCTGTGCATTGTGTTTTCAATATAAATATTTAACATATCAAGATTTAATAAAACCTAAAACAGACATATAACAGTTTGAAAAGTAGCTTCTTATTCTATAATATAGATATTGTATTCATCTGTGTGCAAAATGTATTTTCATAACTCAATAATCCTATATAATAAAAGCACAGTATGCAAATTGTCCCCTCAGCCGGGAGTTCATCTGGGAGTTCAACCAGGGGGTGGGGATGGGCAGGGGAAGGGAGGGAGACCCTGGTTGTTGACCCTGGCAGAGACAGGCAACTGTAGGAAATGAGGGAGTACCTGGTCAGCACCTGGCAGCCGCTAGGGACCCTACCAGTGCATGAATTTCGTGCACTGGGCCTCTAGTCATTAATAATTAAATAGTCTGTTTTTAGAAACTTAGTCATTAATAAGTAAATAGTGTGTTTTTAGAAACTTACTCAAAATAGTCTGTTTTTAAAAGATGTTAGAATAACTTTTTGGCAAAGATTTTATAGTTTAAGTGTGGTTGGGGGTGATAAGTAATATATATTTAAAATATACATTTTATATTTAAACACTACCATGTTTAAACACTATCATAAAAATTATCTAGCTGTTATATGGGCTTTAATTTAAACAGAGCAAACTTGTCATTTACTAGTACATATACTTATAAATGACATATTTACATCATTACTTCCTGTTTGCTATCTTCTTTAAAATATATATACATATATACCTATATATATAAAGCCTAAGTGACCATTATGACCAGTTGACCTAATGACTGGTCTCTATGATGAGCACTGACCACCAAGGGGCAGACACTCAATGCAGGAGCTGCCCCTTGGTTGTCAGTGTGCTCCCATGGCTGGCCAGTCTCCTGCAGTCCCTCCCTCAAGCCGGCTGGCCAATCTCCCTGCAGTCTCTCCCCTGGGGGTCAGCCCCGATCGGCCCTGATCGGGACTTGGTGAGAAGGCCCTGATCAGCCCCAATCGATGGCCAGGCCAAGGGACCCCACCCATGCACAAATTCGTGCACCAGGTCTCTAGTATTAATATAAAAAAGTACAATCGTCCTATTAATGCAAGAAGGGCAATAGTTAGGATTCTGACTTTGTCTCCCAGGGTAGCCCTTGCTCACGGAGGCATTGTTTCTCACAGACAGTGACGCACCACAAGTCAAAGCCCAGGTAATATCTACTGGGCTTTTCTCGGGGTGCCAGGAAGTAAGGACACTGACAATGCCTTGCATTTGGTCAACCCAGGGTCACTCGTGTTCACATCCCCTTGAGCTGGAGAGTGAGATTTTCAGGAGAAGCTGGTTTAATTTTATTGACAAGAGTTGTAGTTAGGGACCTTTTTATTTGAGAGAGACTGTAAAAGTACTTTTTATTACTTTTCATAATTGTACTAAGCAAATACTTATTGACAAAAAAACACACAAAAAAAGCAAACAAACAAAAAACACACACACAACCAAAAACCAGCATCTAAAGGTATGAAAAAGTAAGAGGAAGAAGAAAAAACACAACAAAAAAAACACAGGAACTGTGGAATTAGTGAATGTTGGGTTCAAATCCTAGCCTGGCCTCTGCTTACTTTTCTTGATACAGTCATGCTCTTCCATAAACGGCATAAGAAAGTGTTGTAGGGTTTTGAGGATTAAATGAGACACTGCCTGTAAATTATCTAGCATGCTTCCCGAAACATGGTTGCTTTTGAATAAATAGTACATACATTGTTCTTGTTATATATTGTTATAAATAGTACATATATTGTTATTAATATTATTATATAAAAATAGCTGTAATCTATTATTCTACTACCAAGTGCTAAACATTTTAACATTTTCATGTATTTCCTTGTATTCATGTGTTTCTAAGCTTACTTCTTCATTGCTGTGGTCATATTGCATGTACAGTTTTGTATACTCTGTTTTATTTTACATAATATAGCATCATGAGGAGAAACTGTTTTTCATGAATCAAATTGGCAACGGTGATAAAAAAATCACACTGGAGACCCGGAGTTCCGAGGGCCACCATACATCATTGGGGAGAGTATCAGCCGGGATAACCTGTCTTGAAAGCAATCTAGGAAATATATTTCAGGAGCATTAGAAATCATCTACATTTTGACCTAGTAATTTCACTTCTATATAGCTAGTCTCAGAAAAGTGAATACATGCATGATGATTATGGTCAAGGTAGTTCACTGAGGACTCATTTATAACAACAAGAGGATAAAAATTATTACTTCTAAGTAAACTGAACTACATCCAAAAGATGGAATATTAATATAGATGTTAAAATAAAATTTACAAAGAATAATTAATTATAAAGAAGGGATTTTGATAAGATGCTACATGGAATGAGCATAATGCATGATGCAAAACCCCAGTACTGCAATTTAGCATTTTAAAAAGTAGGTATGGCCTGGCCAGCATGACTCAGTGGTTGAGTGTCAACCTATGAACCAGGAGGTCATGGTTCAATTCCTGGTCAGGGCACATGCCTGGGTTGTGGGCTCAATCCCCAGTGTGGGGCATGCTGGAGACAGCTGATCAATGATTCTCTCCTATCACTGATGTTTCTATCTCTCCTTCTCCCTTTTTCTCTGAAATCAATAAAATATATTTTTAATAATAACCTCACTAAAAACCAAACAGGTATGTATGGAGAATGGCCTGGAAAAATATATCTAAATGTTAGTAATGGTTATCTCTGGCTGTTGGAATTATATATGATATTTATTTAAGCATTTACTTGTTCATTAATTTATTTATTTCTATTTCTCAAAGTTTCTACTTTGTGTATGGCTTATCCTATATAATAAGAAGCTAATATGCAAATTGATTGAACAGAGGACCGATGGGTCGCTATGACGTGCACTGACCATCAGGGGACAGATGCTCAATGCAGGAGCTGCCCCCTGGTGGTCAGTATGCTTCCTCAGGGGGAGCGCTACTCAGCCAGAAGCTGGGCTCATGGCTGGCAAGTGCAGTGGCGATGGTGGGAGCCTCTCCTGCCTCTGTGGTAGTGCTAAGGAAGTCCCACTGCTGGCTTAGACCCGCTCCCCTATGTCGTCAGTCAGGCATCCTCTGAGAGCTCTGGGACTGCGAGAGGGTGCAGGCTGGGCTGAGGAACCCCCTTAAGTGCACGGATCTTGTGCACAGGGCCTCTAGTGTAAACATAAAAGGTGAATATGTATGTAGGTATATGCACATACACCACATACATGTATACATACACATATGTACATATATATGCATCCATGCCTTTTATGTTTACACTAGAGGCCTGTTGCATGAAGGGATTTGTGCAATAGGCCTTCCCTTCTCCTGGCTGCCAGCACAGGTTTTCCTCTGGCACCCGGGACCCAGCCTTCGCTCCAGCAGGAACCGCCTTCAGTCTTCCATCTTTGCTGCTCCGGCTCGCCTTCAGTTTTCCCTCCGCCGCTTGCAGCCTACATATGTAAATTAACCGCCATCTTTGTTGGCAGTTAATTTGCATACCGAGCTGATTAGCCAACAGGAGGTGTAGCGAAGGTACGGTCAATTACTGTGTTTGTCTATTATTGGATAGGATAAGTCCATGCTCAAAGCAGAAACTTTGAGAAATACAGATCCATTCATCCATCTATACAAGCATGCATACTTAACTATGTATGCACACAAACACATGAGAAACAGATGTGAACATATCTTCAGAATTTTCCCACGCATTAAATAGTCTTAACATTTCAGAACTCTATTTTTAACAGCTTTAGAATGCTAGAGAGTTTTATTTTATGGATATACTATAATGTCATTAACCCTTTTTGGTATTTTAAAAACCTGTAATTTCAATGTATGTCTGCACATAAATATCTTGGTTTCCATTTCTACACCCTGTCCTTGTGGAGCAAGCACACCTGCAGGCATATGTTTGTGTGCAGGCACACACACACCTGGACATGCACCTTCAGGAGCAGGAGGGAGTAAACGAGACCATTTCTTCAGATAATGGAAGGAAATGATGTGACATCTTTGGGAAGGAAGACAAAGCACTTTCTAATTGGAGAATAGAGTGTTCCAAGGATGACCTACTGCTTGAGAGAGATTTCACCAGTATGCCGCTGTGGCCCCTTCATGGTTTTGCTTTGTTTCTTCTATCTTGAATGTTCTTTGCAGATTTCTTTTCCTGGCTAAGCTATTATCTATCAAGACACACTTGTGGTATAATGGTTTCCATTGCGGGCTGAGTGCTGTGGGCTCACAGCACCACATGTTTGCTTCCATATTTGCATATTATGTTAAGACTGATCTATTTACTTAAGTGGTCTGCATACCCTAGTCCCTTACATGTTTCTTAGGGCAGAGACTAGTACAGGGGTGGGCAAACTTTTTGACTCGAGGGCCACAATGGGTTATTAAACTGGACTGGAGGGCCGGAACAAAAGCATGGGTGGAGTGTTTGTGTGAACTAATATAAATTCAAAGTAAACATCATTACGTAAAAGGGTACGGTCTTTTTTTTTTTTTTTAGTTTTATTCATTTCAAACGGGCCAGATCCGGCCCGCAGGCCGTAGTTTGCCCACGGCTGGACTAGTATGTCTTATTCATCTTTATAGATCCAGGACCACAAAAGGATCTTGGCACAAGACCCCAAATGTAAGGACAGGATCTGACAGGGGACAGGGTTTTGATTCTAGGGATGCAAATGTCCCTGTGTTTCCTCTCTTCCCTTTCCTCCCTAATCACAAGGATTATGAATAAATTGGCATGATTTTTATGTTAAGGCTTTTCTAAAGAACGGAAATTTCACTGGCAATCCACAAACATGCTTTTTGCCAGGATCCCCACTGCAGCTCATTGAAGTCAAGTCTTTTTCCTGTAAGTCTGATTAATGGGCTGCTAGAGAGGAGTATTGGCCTTCTAGTAAGATCTAAGGTCCTCTTTGCTGAGTGTGTGGCAGATAAAGTGAGACACTCCCCTGAGTAACTCAAGGGCTTTGTAGAAGTAAGTTATCCCATGTGAAGGTTAATGTTTGTCTTGCAATTTATAAATTAAAAGTGATTTCATCCACATGGTCTTAATTTGCTGATGGCTAACATTCCTTTGAGTATAAAGTTGTTCATTCCAAGAGCAAAATTCTTGGGTAGGCAAAAGGGAATAGGGCTTAATGCACTTCATCTCATTTAATCATTGCGATAACCCTAAGAAGTAGGTATTGTTTTTATTTCTATTTTATATATCAGGAAAGTGAGGCTTAGAGACATTGCTAACTTGTCTAAGGTCCCAGAGCTCACGGTTGTCAGAGCTGGGATCGAACATAAGTCTACGTGCCTACAAAGTTCTGAGCAACTATATTCCCTTGCCTATTGTTGGCAAGAAATATACTTTTGGTTGCAGCTGAGTTGATTTTATGTACATCATAATTTCTTATGATTCTACATTAAGAAATAATTTCATAATTTCTTCCTCAGCTTCTTTTCTTAATTTCAAGAACCTGTTTCTCCTGCAGAAAAATTCTGCTTAATGATAAGTTATACACAATCTACATAAACTAAAGATACTAATGCACTCTTAAGATGAAAAGAAATAAATCTTTGGAACCTGAAGCTCTGATAAAAGACTTCAGCAGAATAGCTTTCTGTAAGTCAGTGACAAAACTTCCTGTTCTCGTCTCTCCTGACTTCGGGTGTCCTGGTAGAGGCCTAACCCCTGGAAACAGGTGATTCTCCAGGAGCCTCCCAGAAGCTCCTCTCAAACTGTGCTGCAAATGACAGAGAGTTGGTAAGTGCAGGTAGTGAGGTAGGAGATGAGTGTTGGTAGGAGAGAGCAGCATTACACCTGATCTCGGATGAGCTAACTCCTGGGGTGGTGCAGTAAGAGCAGTGACATGCTGCTCGATGTTTTAACAGCCAGCTCCAGGGGGACGGAAACCCCTGATTTATAGCAGGTGCCCATGTCTGTGGTATAAACGCTCCCACCGTGACTAATCTCAAGCACTCAATGTGCAGTCACCAAATGTGGGTTAGGAAGAGATGAGAACATTCGAGTCTCAAGAGGAACTCTATTGCGTTCTTTCTGACTTAAACAGTAGGGAATCCCTTTTGTTACTGCTCAGAGGGGTTGTTTTTGGGTTCATAACATGGTCATTTTCTCTACGGGTTATTGGATTTCACTGGAATGTAAGCTCCAGGAACTCTGTAGGGGCTTGGATTTTTGTCTATTTTGTATTCTGCTGTATTGCCAATGCCTAGATCAGTGTCTGGTGTACATACTAGGTGTGCAATAAAAATGTGTACAATTCAAAAATGAGAGTGTGCATCCTGGCCGGGGTGGTACAGTGGCTGAGCTTCTATCCAGGAACCAAGAGGTCACCAGTTCAATTCTCCATCAGGGCACATAACCTGGTTGTGGGCTCAATCCACAGTAGGGGGTGTGTGGGAGGCAGCCGATGAATGTTTCTCATCAATGTTTTTCTCTCTCCTTCTCCCTTCCTCTCTCTCTAAAATCAATAAAATAAAATATTTTTTAAAAGAACACAGAAGTTAGCTCTAGCACACCATCAGATAAGAAATTTAAAAAAAACCCACACGTTTTTTTCTATATGTCTAAGTAGATATTCTCACTCATTCCTTGAGGTGCCAAGCACTTTCTGAAGGAGCATAAAGTGAAGTAGACTAAAAAGGTAGGAAGGATATTGTATTTAAATTCCAGAGAATATTGATCTGGTATTCAGTCCATGATTAGCCATGTGACTTATTTGCACACTTGATGGGGAAATGAAGCAGCTGGCCCTTTAAGGAGTGCGCAGAAGCCAGGAAGGGGTGGCACACAGGGTGCCAGACAGCCCTCCCCTCTGTAGGGGTGAAGAAATCTCCTTGTAAAATTGTGTGCTACATTGTGCTTTTGGGTTTCAGATAAAAACTGTGGTCTTTCCTCAGCAGCATGCCCATGCTGTTCTCTATCACTCTGGCCTTTGAGATTTCTCAAAGAAGCCAGCAGGGATGTTTGAGGTTGTTCACATATAATATTCCCCAGGTGGCTGTCTAAATAATGAAAAGGAGTATGTAATCACACCAAGATAACTCCTGGTTCTGAGGGTAGCCAGAACTGCAGACTTAACCTTTAATGGTATGGCTTTTCCATCTTTTGCTAACCCTTGAACATTGTATTAACAAAAGATAGACTGGGTGGGGGCAGGGAGGGACTTAATGCTCCTTATGCTCTCTTTTAACGTTTTTATCTCTCTTTAAGAAAGTAAATTTGCCGTAAGAATTAAAATTGTATTTTATCCTTTTAAATGCAGCCCCAGATGATGTATGTAATTGCCCTGGCAGCAAGTCAAGTCTACACAAAGCCCAAATTGAATCTTCCTTCTGACTACAGCTGTGTGTGATATTTTATGCAATTTTTTAATGCTGGTCATAAACGAGGTGGAAACTGTCATCATGCCAATTTTGGAATAACACATCTCCAACAAAGCGACTGATGGTTGTCAGTCATGTGTATGTATAGACAGGATCTGGTCCTCCTTTTCCCATCACTAGATCATGTGCTGTTGACCTAATAAACGGTTCATAGGTCAAGTGCTACAGGCATTTATTAATAACCTATTGCTGCAGAACATAGCATTGCGAAAAAGCATGATTTCCTCTTATAACACTATCTGTTTGGCAAAATGTAGCCTCATAGCTACTGAATATTCTGAAATGGGGGGTGGGATTTAGTTATAAAAATAATACCATTCCATTATATTTATAGATTGATTGGTCTATTTATCTATCTCACTTTCACCTATCTATCTAGACAAAGACCAAAATGAACAGCAGGGTGGGACTGGGTGAGATGGGCCAGACACGCCCTGGAGCCAACCTCCCGCGTTCCTCCCTAGCCTGCTGCACCTGCGGCGGCGCTGTGGTTTGAAGGGCGTCTGTGGAGTGCGCAGGGTCCCTCTGGCAAGTGGGGTCCCTCAGCCTGGCCTGAGGGGATCGGGCCAAAACCAGCTCTCCAGTATCCCCTGAGGGGTCCTGGATTGCGAGAGGGTGGTTCTCAGGTGACGCACCCCGGAATCGGGCTCCCTCCTCTCTGGTTCCGGGTGCATCACCTGAGAACTGCAGCTGCCAGGTCACCGCAGCTCGGCAGCTCCTGTGTTAAGTGTCTGCCCCCTGGTGGTAGTGTGCATCATAGCTACCACTCAGAGCGTCTGCCCCATGGTGGTCATTGCGTGTCATAGCTACCGGTTGGACGGTCAGATGGTTGCTTAGCCATATATATATTACTAAATGGTGCCGAGAAAGAAGAAAAATAGTACCTACAGGTCAGAAATTGAGGTTTTTTCTGTTTCTCTTGTCAGTATTGGACACAATACAGATTCTTTCTGTTGATATCTGGTATCAACACGGAGAACATCTTTAAACAATTAAAAATGGAAGGCTTGGCAGGGAAAAATTAAAATGTTAAGCAAATTACTACAGAAAAAAATAAACCTCTGATATGAACCTTAACAACTGTTTATCCAAATTAACATGGCATTACATTTAGAGCTATGAAGATGAAGGCGTTAGCATGAGTGTGTGTACATGGGCTGAACCATCAATCAGTTCTCACCAATAAGTAGAACCCAGAGCCAAAGATATTTGCTCGACAAACCCCCTGCTGTCATCCTGCGGACCACTTCTGGCAGAGTGACAGCCATCAAATTGCTGACTGGACCGAGTATGCCATGTGACAGGCAGACAGCACTGCGGCTGCCAGTAAGCATATTCGGGGCAGATTTCATACATATGAGAATTTGTCTTCAGAGCCTTCTGGAAGGTTTTAACTAGAGACTGGATGACTTCTTGCTGAAGATGATACTATTGCATTGGGTAGAGGGTTCTGTTCTTTAACTGTAAGTCCTTTTTCAAACTTGGTCCTTTATTCTATGAAAAAGAGATTTGTGACTCAGCAGGACCATTGTTTGCAACCTTTGTTTGGCATTGAGTAGCCCTCCAAGATTACATAGTGAATATTTGAGTGAATGAGTGAATGAATGAATAAATGAATGAATGAATGACAGATCTGTCCTAATAGCATATTGAACTCTATTCCACTCATGTCCTACTTCTGAGGAGCATCGATAGTGAGAATCTTCTCTGCCACAATGTGAGCTTTCATGTGAAATTCTCACACTGCAGATGAACTATCAGGTGATGAGGACCTTCTTCCCTCTGATATTGACCCACTGGAAAGATGAATCACATTTTGTCATCTTCAGAAACATTACTCAAGACTGTTATTTTGGCATCTTAGGCACCGTGTAATAGTTCTTAAACACATTAGCCCAGCTTGCATATTGTTGGGTGTTCCTGACTGGGAAGGGCTGATTGAATTTCAAGATGAAGGAAGTAAGGCTGGAAGGTCAGGTTAAAGGTCCAGAGTACATAATGATTGGGGAGCTGCTGCTGGTTCTCCTGACCTTAAAGGAATCGCTAGTCTGGCCGCAATGACATTCATGTCTAAAATGTTACCATCAGTACCAGGACAGTTCCAAGGCTTCCCTGGTTTGTAGCTGTGCAATATATATTTTTTAATTTAATTGATCTTAATGACTAAGATGCAGGCTTCCTTTTTCAATAGAATTCTGCTGCCTTTGTCTACAGTGCTCATTATAGTTGGATGACTACTACAGTGGATTCTATAAGCATTCTGTAGGGAGTAGGTCTTGAAAACCACTGATGTTTCATTTAAACACTGTAGTTTATGTGATCATTTTTCTTCTATCTATAATTCATCATGCCAACCTTATTACATAAAGTCATAAATGATTCGGTTTCCAGTTACATTCACATCATACATTCTTCTTCTGGTCTATCATTGTTGTATGGGGAAACTATTCCATTTGACAGCCCTTAGATTTGCACTTCTTGGATGTTGAACTTAATACATCTCTTCTTGAATTTTTATTTTTGGACCTGATAGCACTGGCCTTTGGTTTGAAGCACAAACCCTATTATTCACCAGCAGACACCTGTCATGTTGACCCAAGAATATTTAGAAAGTAATAGTGATCTATGTTCAAATGCAGATAGATTATTCTTATCACATCACAATAGTAGGGGTACCATGAAGGCAGGGGGTAAGCATAGCAAAGAAAAGACCTGCTGACCTATTTTTGCTTGAGCAGGTAGCAGTACAGTTGCTTCCCAGCTGATTTCTTGTAAAAAGAAAAAAGGAAAGAAAAAAAAACCCATCAATTCCTCTTATACACATTACAAACACAATAAAATGAGAGCAAGACTATAATCAAATGACATCAAGTGAAATGGGTGGCCCCTTTGATCTCAATGGTGTGAGAGTGATAGTTTAAAACTAATGTCTGGAAAAGAGAAGCACAAATGGCAAGGATTAAGTTCATCAGCCCTTGCGTGCATGACCAGTGCACTATATATATAATTTTATTCAACTCAACATCCGTATACTTTTAGTTTAAATAATGAGGATTTAATGAGATTATATATTTCTTATGAAGAAATGTAATTTCTTTTTCAGGTGTGTGTATTACTCTGTTTGGGCCGCCTTGGCAAAATACCATAGACTGGTTTAAACAACAGCAATTTATTTTTCACAATTTAAGAGCTGGGAAGTCTGAGATCAAAGTGCTGGCTGTTTAGATTTCTGGTGAGATCTCTTCCTAGCTTCTAGCAGGCAGAAGCTAAGATTCTACCATGGCAGGCAGATTAATTCTCTCTCTCTCTCTCTCTCTCTCTCTCTCTCTCTCTCTCTCTACCATGGCAGGCAGATTAATTCTCTCTCTCTCTCTCTCTCTCTCTCTCTCTCTCTCTCTCTCTACCTCTACCTCTCCTTTCTCTTCCTTCCCTTGTCCTCCTTCTTCTTTTTGTATCAGATTAAAGTCCTACCCTTATGACCACATTTCACCTTAAATATTTTCTAATGGCTTTATCTTCAAATACAGTCACATTGGGGATTAGGTATTTAACATATGAATTTGAGTAAGGACAGAATTCAGTTCAAGGCAGTGTGGTTATAAGTTTTCATTTTCTGATCACTTTAACAAATATTTACCTATAGGTTCAAGGTATTGTGTTGATGGATAGAAAGACAAGGCAGAATTCTTAGCCTCAAGGATCTTACAATAAAGCTGTTGACCTCTTGCTCTGGAGAGATTTACCATGCAAAAAGCAGGGTAAGACACACACACACACACACACACACACACACACACACACACATCAAAATAGGCAGTGGACCTTTACAAAAAGGAAAGATTCATTCATTTGGGGAGAGGGGACATGAAAGGGTTCGTGTGAAAGTGAAATTTCAGATCGGTGTTGGAGGATGGATAGATATTTAACAAGCAGAAACAAAAGTGAGGATATTTTAAGTATAGAGGCCAAAGGTATATTATTTTCTATTGCTGCATAACAAATCACCAGGGAGACAGAGGCTTATAAGAATACAAAGGCATTAAGTCACAGTTCTGTGGGCTACGCATCTGTCACACTGGGCTGAAGTCAAAGTGTCAGCAGGGCTGCGTTTCTTTCTGGAGGCTCCAGGGGAGAATTCACTTCTCTGCCTTTTCTATCCTGTAGAGGCCACCTGAATCCTTTGGCTCATGGTCCCTTCCTCCCTTTAAAGCCAGCAAGGTTTCATCTCTGTGACCATAGCTGGGAGAGGTTCTCTGCTTTTAAGGGCTGATGTGTTTAGATTGGGTCCACCTGAATAGGCCAGGATATTCACCCATATCAAGATTGATGGCCTTGATTACATTTGTATATTACCATTTGTCATGTAAGGTAACATATTCACAGGTTCTGGGGATTAGGATGTGGACATGGGGCAAGGTGTAGAGCTACTCTAGGATTCATTCGTTAATTATGTTAGGGAATGAGAATGCGCCAGACAATACACTCAGTGGGTCCATTGTTAAATGCTAAAGATGTGATTCTAGCCAACCAGAGGAGCTATTAAGATGTGTTTACAAGAATCTGAGCAAGTCTCAACTAAGATTAACCTCCCTTTCAGTGTTTTTCATTGCATTAAGGAGTCTTCCCAGAACAGGGGAAAGGAAAACTAGGAGTAAGTTAATTTACTACATAAGGTCTTGATGTATTTATTTATTTATTTATCACTATTATTTTTAACCTCACCTTAGGATATGCTTTTTATTGATTTTAGGGAGGGAAGAGAGAGAGAGAGAGAGAGAGAGAGAGAGAGAGAGAGAGAGAGAGACATTGATGTGAGAAAGAAACATCCATCTGTTGCCTCCTACATGTGCCCCAGCCAGGAATCAAACCTGCCATCTAGGTCTGTGCCCTGCCCAGGAATTGAACCCACGGCCTTTTTGTGTAAGTGACAATGCTCCAGCCAACGGAGCCACTCGCCAGGGCATGTCTCTTTTTAAATAGAGGAGAAAATTGAAGGATGGGATGTGAAGGTAAAACTGGCAATAATGTCGGTTTTCTTAGGAGCCTTTCTAGAACTAACAGAAAGCAGCTCCAAAAAGAGGAATTAGATAACATGTGAATGGATTAAATACTTAATTCATAATACCTAAGTGTAAGGGCAGTGGATTATAATTTATAAATTTTTCAGCAGAGCCACGGAGAACCCAGAAGCACAAATATAATTGATCATTACAATTTCTGATAGTCAATTCAGCTTATATCAGGTTCCCATTAATGAGTTATTAGGATTCAAAAGTTTCTAGAATAAGTATCATATGGCTCTCTGATTTTGAAAAGAGACAGAATAAAATTATAATGAAGCTTGGCATATAATAGAGATTTAATTAAGAAGGCCCATTAAGAAGTGAGCCAGGTACCTTCTGCACCAAAACTGTATATATTTTATAATCCTCTAGTTACATATAGGACCTCATTTTAATAGCTCTTAGTTACATAAAGTATAAAGTGCATTTTGCTAACAGCTTTGTTTTAAAAAGATAACAGCTCATTTCTCTTTTAATATTGCCATCTGATCAAAAGCATTAGTTTACTTTCTTTCAAAAGGCCAGCCTTAAATTGATCATAAAGTGATTGAATTAAAAAATGTATAAATCTACAATCATGAAGAGAATTGGAGGGGAGTCATCATTAGGAGAAATGTCAAGATTTGGAAAAATGAGCTATAAAGTGGAGCAGAGAAAGCTATTGCCAAAATTATGCAATAAGGGGTTCTAGCCAAGCAGAGAGTCACTATGCCCTACAGAACCCCAAAGCAGTCCAGCCCTCAGGCCCACCAGGTAAAGTAGAGGAAACAGTGAGGTAGAGGGTAACAACAAAGCTGTCTTCAAATCACTTGTATCCCCCTTACCACCCTCGTCCCCGGCATCAAATCAGCAACATCCAGAAGTTAGGACATTTACCTCCCAGGCAACTTCAACATCAACAGCCAACAATTTTACTACTTTTTAAGTTGTACAATTTTTCTTTAAAGAAAGAGAAAAATTACCCCACTGACTTGGGGGTAAAGGGACAGTGTTCTAGGAACTAGAGGCTGACAGATAATAGTGATATTAGTGCTGAAGAGTAAAATATTGAAATTTGGTTAACTAGGCATCTTCTAACAAAATAAGTGCCTCATCACCATTGACTCAGTTGCTTCACATTTAATATGAATGGGCAGTCAAAAATTGAACACACTTCAGAAAATTTACTGTCTTCATGTAGAGGCAAGTAGTTTATTTGGGAGGTAATCTCTAGAAATGCTAGTGGAAAGCGGGGAAGTGAGACTAGGAAGGTAAGGAGGCCAATACAAGCCTGTGCACAACTAAGGAAAACTTGCCATCAAGTGGTTTGAAAGGAGGCAGGGATCCTGTGAGATGCTGTACATGGAAAATGAAAGAGAAAGACCAGGAAGGGAGGGAGAAAAGGAAGGAAAGAAGGAAGAAAGGTAAATCATTGAGAAAATAGTACTTTTTCAGGGAATGGGTTAGAACTTCCACAATAAGTTCATATTAAATTCTCAAGTAAGGTTCAGAAAAAAATATTCCTCAGTTAAAAAGAAAAAGTACTTTTTACTATATAAAAAGTACAATCAGAAAACTTGAAAGATAACGTGGAAGTTAAAAATTACAAGTTAAAAAAAATCCATGGAAGTATTAGAAGAAAAGTCAAAGAATTTTATGAGAAAACAGAAATAGGAAACTTCACATGAAAATAACTTCACTATGAAAATAAACATGCACCAGTTATATAGGAAGGGAAATGTGATTGTAGTAAAATACTTGGTTTAGTAAAAAAAAAAATCTATATTAATAAAAGGCCGGTGACCGTAATGCCTTAACACTGTCATGACCAAATGAGCAGCGGCTCTCACTGCAGGCAGGGCGGGGCATGAGCTACTAGTGGCGGAGAGCTACGAGCAGCAGTGGGCTAAGAGCAGTGGAGGGCAGGGTGCGAGCTACGAGGGGCGATGGGCTGGGCGGCCAGCTGAGGCAAGCAGAAGTGAGCTACTCGTGCATGATTTTGTGCGCACTGGGCCTCTAGTGTTAATTATAATGTTACTCTATAGTTTCATCATTTAGAATTATTTTATGAACAAACTTTGATTGACAGACTGTAAATATGACCAACTTTGATCATGTAAAAGTACCAATGGTAGAAAGGGAAAGGTGGGGGTGAAAGAAAAGGGGAGAAACATTAGCATCTTTATCTTCCAAACTGGGGAATTCAGAGGTCATTTCTATCATTTTGGAATAAGGTATTAGTAACTATATCATTCAAAAGGTAGTAATAACTGAAGCTCTTACATTATTTAGCATTTTAAACAAATAATAGCATTTTAATATCTGTTAAGATATTGCTTCAATTACCTTACAAATGTGACAAATAGCTGCAAATTCTCTGCGATTCATTCACCAGGCCAGAGCAGGCTACCTGCCATCTAGTGGAAATTTGAGCCCACTTCAGACTCATGACTGCCGCCAAGGTGGTTCCCTAGAAATGTGTGCTTTCAAACTCAACAGATACAGATGATGTTACATTTAACTTTAAGAGCAAATACATTGGTAGACTCACATCAGTGGATAGGAGAGAGAGCGTGATTATTTTAGGGTGCCAACACAGAACGTCGGCACAAACTCTGAACTTTGACCCAGGATTAGAAATCAAAGGTATGAGGTCAAAGACCTGGTTCCATCTCTGACTTGCCAGGAGACATGGGCAACTCCATTAATTTTTTTCTAATAAATTTCCATATATCTTGGATCAGAAAGCATGATTCCCGTTTACAAACATGAAGATCAAATAAGAAAATGATTACTGATGATTATTAATCTTTATTTCTATGATCATTGTTCTATCTGGTTCAATAATTAGTGGATTTCCACATTGTTTAGCCCAGAATTAAGAACTGCAAATGAAGTTCAAATGCAAATTAAACTCTACTTGATTATGTTGGGTAGCTAATGGCATTTGTCTTTTTGGATTTCTTAGAGACTCCCTCAACAATGTTAAGATATCTATGGTGTGACTCTAAAGTCATTAAGGCCTTCAGATACACAGATTAAGTTTATAAATATTGTCAGTTACATTTAATTATGGTAGAAGTCTACATTTAAAAACATGCTTCGGCTTTTAAAGATACATATTGATCTTGACCTTGTTTTATAAAGTCAATTTTATATTTTGTAATCATAAAGTAGCACATTTTTTCTTGTAGAGCACTTTATAAAAAATAGAGGAGATAATTTCTAGGAATTTCAACTACTCAGTTATAACTTCTTAATATTTTAATGTATTTCTATTCTCTCTACACACTTAGATATGTATTATGGAAAAACATTTGGATAATAGCTTATATTTTGTTTCCACAAAACATTGTATCATAAGTCCTTCTCTATGTCATTATATATTCTTCTTTTTTAAAAATTCCTCACCAAAGGATATTTTTTCCATTGATTTTTAGAGAGAGTGGAAGAGAGAGGAAGAGACAGAGAGAAACACTGATGTGAGAGAGACTCATAGATTGGTTGCGTCTCACATGCTCCCAACCAGGGCTGGGAGCCTGCAACCGAGGTATGTGCCCTTGACCAGAATCAATCCCAGGACCCGTCAGTCTGCAGACCAAACTGGCTAGGGCTATCATTACATATTCTTCAAAAATATTTTATTAGCATAATATTCAAGTAAATGGATAATCAATATATTTTAAACTTTACTGTTGTAGCCTTTAGATTATTTGTAAATAATAGAAATTTGTTATATTTGATTTCTATGTTTTGCCCAAGTAGCATCATTTTATATTATTTAAAGTGCAAGGATAAAATTTACATATGTCCATGGAAAATATCCTTCCAAAAGACTAAAGATTTCCATGAGGTAATATTTTCCAAATTCTTTATTAAACTGTCCTTTGTGAGACCTTGCAGTTCTTGTTAGAATTAATGTATAATATTTCCACATATAGTATTAAGCAATAGAGTCAGATAGTTATGTCTGAAAATAAGTTCATTTCTTCCTGGCACTCCTTTCTATCCCCTGCCCTCACACTCCACTATCTGTAAGAGATTTGGAGATTTTAAAATTCTCTTAAATCAAATAGCATATCTTGGGAGATTTGATCATTTAAAATAATCTTACTGGAATATGAATTCATAAGAACATTCTTTGTTCCTTTCTCTGCTCTCCCTCTTTATACTTTGCCTTCTTTTTTTTCTTTTTCTTTTAGTGATTGGGAATGACATTGAATTCACTACAGTGACAGAACATGATCTACAAAACAGGATAATTTTATAAGACAGTTAAAATTTTCTCAGTGACACTTCCTATTGTAACTCACAATGCCAATTAATTTCTTAATTCATTAGCAATGTAACAGAAGAAAAGACTTTGAAAACACAGTGCTTTGTGTAGATGTCTTATAATTATGGCTAATTAAATACTGTGGAAGGACCTGATTATACCTTTGAGTACTTCTTAGTCTGAAAAAAAAAGAAAGGGTGGAAAAAACCCCCACAAGCCTGTAGTCATGAAATCATTAAATAAAAGCAGAATTAAACAACTCTTTATAAAAAAAAACACAATTGACAAAAAAGGAACAAAGCAGCACTAGGAGAGTATTGTCTACATATGTGTTCGGATTCTCCACGGAGGCTTCTGTACCACTGTTTGTTTTGGTTATTAGGCACAATTGCAAGTCAACCCTAGCGGAAGTCACATTGCTTCTGAAAACTGAAGAGCAGAGCCAGTGGGTAAACAGTTTCAGGGCAAACTGATGTAATCCTCCCTGAAGTTAGGAGCGGCTTTTTCCAGATGGCCACTGTGCATATGGCTGGGGGTACTGTGGTAGCCAAAATAGGAAACGGGAACATGATTCTTTCCAATTAAATCCACACTGTCCTTGAGAGAAGAAATTTCACAGAACATGTCCAAGGAGGTGGGGGCAGACAAGAAATAGCACTCAAGTTCATCATGACATCTTTAGTTAACTAATTATGACATCTTTTTCAATGTTCAGACCAGTCGCATTTATTTTGGGATTTTAAGCAAGGAAGGCGATGAGCTAAATGATGTGTTAGAAATTCACAGCTCAAAATTGGACTTGTCTATCCTCTTTCATTCTGGAACTTTGGGTGAATTACTTAATCTCTCTCTGATTGTTTCCTCCTGTGTGAAATGGGAATCACATCCCCAGGCTGCCCAATACACTTGTTTGAGGATGAAATAGTGAATGTTATGAAACACTTTGCAATCATGAAACACTGAATTGTGTTTCCCGGGACTTGGAGGGACTAAGCAATAACTCTGGTTCATGCTGGGAACACACCATGGTTCTCTCCTCGGGAAGATGCCACTATTTATAATGGGGAAAGATTTCTAGTTTTGTTCAGGCCCTGCCTCCTGAACAAATTCTTTGATAGCTATTCAATTCATCTTAATTAAAGAATCATTTACTGGCCTGTGTATAATCAGCTTGGCTAGAAGCTAACTTTTACTGGGCAATCTGGCTGCACTTAATAAACTTTAGCTTCCCCAAACATCTGATACATAATGCTACTGTTACACCTCTTATCACCAAGGACTGATCAGAGGGAGATCCCAAATACTTATATATGGAGAGCAGACCACCCTTGCAGCACTTTTGATTCATCCAAGGGGTGCATGGGTCACAGGTAGCTAGGTTGAACATCAGTCATTCTAACCCAACTATCTCTTATTTTGTCTTTGCCTTGAACATCTTGATTTTACTCTTCTCTTAGGGAAACAAAAGCATCTCAAGTGATTCGAAATTAACATTATGGAACCTTTCTACCTTCTCATTTTGAAATGTGAATCTTTGTTTTGTTTAGTATTTCAATCATCTACCCAACTGGTTCCATTTATTCACAGACCCAGCTAAATTTGTATAATGCGTGGAAATCTCAACTATTTCCAAGGTTAACCTGATATATCTTGTTTGCCAGTGTACAACTTATGTGGTTTTCTTGTCATTAAATCGTGCTTCTCTCTGCAGCATCAGCTACACACAGGTAGGAGAATTTCCAGGGAGTACAGGTATGCTGGGGGTCATGGAGCCAACAGTTTAGAGAGAACAAATCATTAGGACAGAAAACTTACCACAAAAAGCAATATACTCATCCCTTATTTGTCCCATCCCTCAACTCTACTCCTTAGAGGCAAAAACTTTCATTATTTCTGGTTTCACTTCTTTAGTTTGTCTCTAATTCAGTCTGTAGTGGAATTACCTAAATTGCTCATTAAGCATGCAGATTCCTGAGATTTATTGTAACCTTGCTTAACACAATCACTGCTATTGTGCCTGAGAATCCATTAAAAAAAAAAGCACAGGAAAGACTAATGCCTTCCAAATTTGGAGGACAATTAGCCTAATAAATCTTGGGCCACATTATAACTTTCACAGACTCTAGGCACTTTTACTTTTGTATGTATCTAACTCCATAAAAACTATTTAAAATTATGGTTGACTACTGCGTTGGCATATAGATGAATATATTAATATTACACATTAAAAAATTTTCCCCCTTCAACCTCAGTTCTTTTGAATGGAAGAAAAAAACATAAAACATTTTCATGGGGCCATAAAAGTTCTGTGGGCTTTAGGCACTGGGCCTCCTGTTTCTCTTACAGCCCAGAATAAATTGAGGACTAATCCACCTAGAAAATTGGTAATCTGGTTTTCTGAAAATTTAGATCCTAAACACATCATATCTTTGACACACCATCATATCAATATGTACTGGAGTTCAGAGGATACGATCTTCACGAAGATCATTTGCAAGTTGTTCTTGTGCTTAGTGATGAAGACAGTCAGTTTTCAACTGACTTCTGAATACTAGCAAATGCAAAATTGGGGAGAATACTGGGTCTCACTTTGCTCAAGTATTACCATGCTGTTTAGGTGACAAAGTACCAAATGCCTATGACAACTGCATACAAATACACGTCTATGAAATATTAGGCTATAGGAATACCTACTCTTAGGGCTCAGTGGCCAGAGTCTGGCTATTGGGAACAGGAGAATGGGAGGAAAGAGAAAGGGAATATGAAAAATACGGTGTAGACAAGAAGGAAGTTCATAATGTGAAGCAGGGACGACACTCACAAGAATGTCTAAGAGGAACAGAGAAAGACCAGCCTGGTGTTATCAAAAATAGAGGAGGCCTGCAGCCGATAGAAAACCATAACAATGACAATTTTAGATGGCTCAGAAACTAGGTATCCTTATAGAGTTTCAAAAAAGCAACTAGCAGCAAACAATGCTCAAAAATGGTTATTACTCTGAATATTTACACTTACACTTGCCATTTACAAAGGACTGACATACCAGTAATAATGGATAATATTTATTGAAATCTTGCCACATTTCAAGTTCAGTAATGCATGCGGAAGCTGAGACTAAATAGGAAAGAAACAGCATGAAAAGTACTGCAGAAGAAATAGCAGTATTTAATTGCTGCGGTTATTGATCGTTCTGTAACAAACCACCCCAAAACTTAGCCATTTGAAGCCACCATGATTTTATTTGCTCCAATCTTGCCATTTAGCAGGCTTGCCTAGGCAGCTCTGCTCATTCTGGCGGTCACCCATGTGGCTGCAGGTAAGTAGGGAGCTGGGCTAGGCTGGAACCCTGAGACAGGGGGATTTCTCTTTCTCTAAGTGGCTTTGCATGTAGCTTTTTTGGCAGGTTAGCTGGCTTACATGTCTCAAGGGAGCGATAGAAACAGCAGGTGACCGTTTTAAGGCTTAGGCTTAGGGCTGATACATCCTTTTAGTTTGAGAAGATTCTAGACGGAGGGTACAGACGGGGTGAATTCTGAGATGCAGAGACCATGAGTGATGGGAGAACTTCTTCCCCACACCTCAGGTTTCTTTCCAGATGGAGGTGACAATGAGTGGAATACTCTGCTACTGGGCCGCTGGAATGGCTTATCTGATTGTTAAATTTGTGAAAAATAATCAAGCAGGTTTGACTCTTGGGAGTGAGTTTTTTCTGAAGGAGGAGTCCAGCATTATTGGTAGAAAACCTGTGTTATTTGGGGGTTCAGCGTGAGCTACTGGCTAATAAACCTGAAACTATACCCTCTAACTTGGTCTCAATGAGTAACCAGAATGATATTAGACTTCCATCTGCTACTGTGTTATTTTATTTCTCAGTTCAGGAAAGAGAGATGCTATTTATAGGTTCCCTCGGGGATTACAACAACCTGAGTAGATTACAAATAAAGAGATATGTGCAGAAACTGAAAGAAAAGAGATAAAGAGTAAGTGATGAATACACATACTGAGGCAGGCATTATATAACCTAGGGAGGACAAATAAATGAGAGAATAATAGGACTTTAGGCTCACATTTGGTTACAGAACAGAGGTTCTATATCCTCCTCTTATAACTGAAGCCATGGTTTCTTGGTTTTAGTGGTCTACTGATGTTGATTCTCCCCTCCATCCTTGTAAATCTCGGATCTTGTTGAGGACTGCAATGTATTCAAGCAAAACCATCTTTTCTAACCTTCCTTGCAGATAAAGGGTCCATATGACCCAACTGACTAGTGATAGGTTAATAACTGTTAGGTGAGACTTGTGAAGTTTCTCAGACCTGGAGAGAAGATTCAGATAAAAGCTGCTCATTTTCCCTTTTTTCCTACGGCAATGCAGATGTAATGCTTAGATTTGCAGTGGCTATATTGTGACCATGAGGTGAACTTGAAGGTGAAAGCCATGCACTAAGAAAGGAAAAACCAAGAAGATAGAAAGCCGAACCTTGATGATATAGTAGTGTGTCTCTACCAGCCCTCCACTACCTGCTTCCTGACTTCATTGTCATGAAAAAAAAATTACCCTATTTTGTTTAAACTCCGGTTCTTAAAAAAATAAGTTTTTATTGATTTTTAGATAGAAAGCAAGAGGGAGAGAGTTGGAAACATCAAGACAGACACATCAATCGGCTGCTTCCTACACGCCCCCTACTGGGGATCAAGTCCACAACTCAGGCAAGTGCCCTGACCAGGAATCAAACCTGAGACCTCTTGGTTCATGGGAAGATGTTCAATCCACGGAGCCATACCAGCAAGGCTCCTGTTTTTTATATTTCTCTTACTTTTCAGTTGAACACTGTTCCTAACTGACTATTTTACTAGAGCAGACAAATGCAAGTATGTAGTTGATCCTTTTCTTCTAAGAAAGATGATGCCATTTGGTGAAATAGTTATTCAAAATCATATGGGGGAATTTTTAAAAAATATGTGCCTGTGTTAGAGATTCCTCATGTAAGATACACTCTTCCATCAGAGCATCAGCACTTGCCCTTACCTCTGCCTGATGTGCTCTTCATGAATATTCACGTGGCACACACCTTCCCTTCCCTGGAGTTTCTGCTCAAATGCCTACAGCTCAGAAGGCCTTTCCCACTCATCCTCTATATAATAATAGCACTATTATTCTTCATAACCTTACTCTACTTACTCCCTAAGCTTTACATTTTCTACTTTGTTATTGTTCATTATTGTCTCCTCAGTGCTTATAGCAGTCTTTCACTTGGTAGTTGCTCAATGAATATTTGTTAAACAATTGAATAAATGAATAAATAAAAGCAAAAAGAATGCATACTTGATTCTGAAAGATTTCAAAGAAAACTACCAACAAATCAATGTATGTAGGGAAAATTATGACTCATCGCTCATTTCAAGTTGAGAGCTTTAAACATATTGTTCAGAGTCAGAGTAGTCCTGTTCCAGTTAAAATAACCTGCCTGTGACAATTGTTCATTGTAACAGGGAGTGTTTAAGCTAGAAGTCAGTTTTTCAAACTTTGCTGATTTCCTCCTTTCAGTTTTATCTGAAAAAAATAAAATGGTGAACCATAAGCCTCAAAAGGCACATGAAAGCATGCATGAATCACCTTTATGTTGACGTGGCCATGGAGTCCCTAGTTTTTCTTGGCTGTTACGCCCTATGTATGCCTTCTTAGTAATAAAATAAACACAGAGCAATGTTTTACAATTATGAAAAATATATCTGCCACTGGAATTAGTCATGGGTCAACACACAGACACCTGAAAACTCCATTGCAGATATATATGTGATGTACATATATATGATTGGTATGTATATATACAGGGGTGAGCAAAAGTAGACTTATAGTTGTAATGTAAATAAATAAAACAATAATTGATGAATAATACAAGAATAAACTATTTCACATACAACTGTAAATCTACTTTTGCCTACTCCTGTATATACACACACGTATATAATACACAACACACATACATACACGCACATATATATATACATACACAATTATAAATAAATATATGCTGGGGTCCAACCCCAGCAGGTCCAGGGGTCCCCAAAGGTGTGGACGGAGTCGGCAAAGAAGGAATGACACGGAGACAGCCTTCAGTTGATCAGCAGCCTAGTCAGGACCTCTAGCCAGGATCTCCAGGTTTTCTAGCCAGGTTCGGTCACCAGGTTCTTTAGCCAGGTTCTATCCAGGTTCTTTTGCCATGTTCTGTCTAGGTTCTCCAGTGAAGTTCTGTAGCCAGGTTCTGTCCAGGATCTTTTGCCATGTTCTCTCGCTAGGTTCTGGCTAGGTTCTGATGATGATGTGATGAGGATCTGATGTTTATTGTCTTGTTACATCCGTATTTATACCAGCCGATTTTAATCCTGTCAATTTCTATTACAAAGGTTAGGGTGTTTCTTATCTCCATTCCAGGGAGTAAAGATTATGTAGCTTAAGCGTGATTGTTTGTAGTTAAAGTGATTAACTACCCGCCTGGCACTTAGTTAAGGGGTTTTATTCCCTCCCTAACTTCAGGGGAAAATTCCTACCTGGGGAAATAACCTTTCTCAGAGAGGTGACCTTGGTTAAAACACATAGCGCCAAGAAGGTGAGCAAAACATA
>NW_005871051.1:15147163-15304969 GCF_000147115.1 Myotis lucifugus | reverse complement strand
ACACACACACACACACACACACACACACACACACACATACATATATACAGTATATACACCCAAACAACTTTTTTTTCAATATCAGGAACATATTGAAAGATTCACCCACTAACTTTTGTGTGTTATCAGTGGGGTCCCTCAGCCGGCCTGAGGGGATCGGGCCAAAACTGGCTCTCCAACATCCCTGAGGGGTCCCAGATTTCAAGAGGGCGGTTCTCGGGTGATGCACTCCGGAATCAGGATCCCTCCTCTCTGGTTCCGGATACATTACTTGCGAACTGCAGCTGCCAAGTCACTGCAGCTCGGCAGCTCCTGCGTTGAGCATCTGCCCCCTAGTGGTCAGTGCACATCATAGCTACCAGTCAGAGCATCTGCCCCCTGGTGGTCATTGTGCGTCATAGCTACTGGTTGGATGATTGAACGGTAGGACGGTCGCTTAGGCTTTTATATAAAGAGATAGTATTCATATAGCTCATTGCCAAAACTCAATAAAATCTGCTTGTGTTTCAAGATAGTCAGGCAGAAGTGCTAAGACAAAGAAAAATTGAGGATTCAAACAGTTCTATAAATAAGCCTTGAGGGGATCCTGGCTTTCCTCCTTGGATAGGAAGTGCTGGAAGTGAGGGTCTTTGAAAAATAGGCCTCTGCTCCACAGCACGTGGTGGAACTGTGCAATCTGTTTCTTTATCCTGGTGGCACTTAGTGGCAGAGATGCTAGGGGGTCCACCGTGGTTGCTGGGAAGCAGCTGCCCAGAGCGTGCCTTTCCCAGCACCTCCCAGGCATTGAGGTAGAGTCTCAAGTCCTTGCCATAGGGATATGGGCAGAAGTGATGGAAGCCACCTCCAGGCCAGGCCCATAAGCATAGCCCAGGTGACCCTCCACCCTCTTTTTCCTGGCTGACTGGCTGGATTTTCATGTGGAGGGTGACCTTAGGGAACATGTATTGAAGAAGGTGGAACCTCTGCCAGGCTCAGTCTTGTAAAGACGGTCTAGAAGAGAGCCTTCTCCCCACCTGTCTATGGGGTGAAGCCACCAAGATGTCAGCTTTCCGTGGGATGGCACCCAGCACTGCCTCAGCTGTGCATATAGGCTGCAGCTTTAACAGAGGTCATGACACTGCCATCACTAGAGAAAGCTGGCTGAGTAGAGAGCAGTTCTCAATTGTCAGACTCTTTGGGGAGAGAGTTGTTTATGAATACAAATCTCCAGGCCTCACTCCCAGATCCTGATTCATTAGATCTGGGATGGGGCCCAGAAATAGGCATTTTCATCACCATTCTAGGTGATTTAGGTGCACATTTAGAGGAATACTGATAAAGTGAGTGGATTTGCACAAATGGCAACTTGGAGTCTGGACTTGGAAATGGACGGCAGCTTGTATCCTGAGCCAATGTGAGCTGGATGAACTAGAAATCAGTAAGTAAGTGGGAAAATGGTTAGAGGAAAGTTCCATACTGCAGCCATGAGTACTAACGCTCAGAGACCCACAGCCCTGCCATAGTTCAAGGAGGATGGGGCTCCCGGATAGGGTTGCAAAAATGGGGTGAAGACGAAAAAGACGCGGTTGACATTTAGAGAACCAGGAGAGGATGGTTTCAGTGTAGACATTTGCAAACAGAAGCCCCTTTAAACTGGCATAATTCAATTAAAATAAATCACTCAAGGGAAGTGATGGTTTTGAGACAATGCTACTATCAACACCCATTCGCCTATCACAGAAGAACAACATGTGAAAAGTTAAGTGCTTAAAATGAATGTTTTTTCCCCCTTTCCAATACACTATCAAATAAAAATGTTATAGGCCTAAATCCAAAGACTATTCCTGGATTGGATCTTTTCCAGTGCTCTAAATTTAAGCAGCTGGGATTCTGTAAGTACCAGCCTTTTCAACCTTCTGAAAGGTAGAATTTGCTCTTTAATGGGAAATCAGCATTTCACCTTAATCTGGAACAGACCATCTTTTCCCCTCAAAGAAACAAGGTCTCTTGGTTCTGTATAAGTAGCACAATTAAGAGAAAGATGGAGGCAAGCAGTGAAAGGACCAAAATATACAAATCAACATGTATAATACTCAGGACCATGAAAAATGTACCTCTATTCCTGGGGAACTACTGGTCATATCATAAATATGATAGGCATTATTACGACCAAGTTTTTATTGAGACCCAAGTATCTGCTGAGAAGAGTATCTGAAAGAAGTGAATTTTTAGATAAAATTATAGCTTTGTTTAAATTAAATCATCATGTAATCATTGACGATTTCATTGGTCAGCAACAGCTTTAAGCAGTAGTATACAACAACATAGGATTTCCCTTTAATCGTGCTTCCTTTGGGAAATCAGGTACGCTAGTTTAAAACATCTTTGCTCTATACTAGTGAAGTCAAACCCCAAGTGAAAAAAGCATAGTGGTGAACATGTTCTTAGAAATAGCAAATCAATTAGGGGTGCATCAGTACTCTGAAAGCTGGTGCTCTTGTAGATTGTTGGGTCTGGAGACCTAAGCATAACTGGTATCCTGTATAATAAAAGCATAATTTGCAAATTGACCGAAGTGCCGAACAGCTGAACGACCATCCAGATGACCATCCGAGACCACACTATGACATCCACTGGCACCAGGCCAGCCAAGGTGGGTGCGATGTGATTGGTCATGGCCCAGCCATCACCCCATGATCGCCCCAAAGAGGAGGCCCAGGCCACCAACTGGTGGGCTGTGGGCGGGGTGGGCAGGGACTCACTCTGTGAGGGAAGCCTGGTCCGGGTGCTGGCAGCCAGAGGGAAGCCCAGGTCTTGGGTGCAAGAGGGAAGCTGGTGCTGGCAGCTGGGGGAAGGAAGGCCTACTCTTGCACGAATTTTGTGCATTGGGCCTCTAGTTTGTAAAATAATACAGTACAGAACGCAGGTGTCATGGTCCATGAGAAGATGCCTGATATCTTGAGTAAATTCAAAGCCAAATGGAATAAACTGTTGAACAAAATGGATCCAGAGACACAGACGCATGGGAGAGACTGTTGAATCTCAGAGGGAAGGTGGGAGTGGATAGGAAGAGAACAATCAAAGTACTTGTATGCATATATGCATAACCCATGGACACAGACAATAGTGCAGTGAAAGCCTGGGGGAGGGGGATGCTGAGTGTGGTGTGGAGGGGGTCAATGGGGAAGGAAAGGGGATATCTATAATACTTTCAATAATAAAGATAAATTAAAATAAATGACTAGATGAATAAATAAATAATTCACCACATTTAGTGTAGAATAAGTCAAACAGCTCTAAATGATGCAAATCAGTCTTTCTAATAAATGTGACGGAACTGAAATAAAATAAAATAAAAATAAAAACCAAGCCATGGAGAGAAAGGGGTTTTATGTGCTTGCAAGTCTTCTCTTGCATCATCCTTTTTAAAAATGTGGGGTAACAGTTCACAAAATATCTGACTTGACTGGTTGGCTTTTTTGAAATATTATGCCTTATAATTTACACTAGAGGCCCGGTGCATGAAATTTGTGCACTGGGGGGCGGGGTCCCTCAGCCTGGCCTGCACCCTCTCGCAGTCCGGGACCCCTTGCTCCTTATCACTCACCTGCTTGCTGCTCCTTACTGCTTGGCTCACTGCATCTGCTCCCTGGTGGGGAGGGACCATGGGAGGGCTTCAGGGCGTGTCCGGCCTGTCTTGCTCAGTCCCTATCAGCTAGACCCCAGCAGCAAGCTAACCTACTCGTCGGAGTATCTGCCCCCTGGTGGTCAGTGCACGTCATAGTGAGCAGTTGAGTGGCCTTAGCATATCATTAGCATATTACGCTTTGATTGGTTGAACGCCTGAGTGGACAACCAGACACTTAGCATATTAGGCTCTTATTATATAGGATGTTTGAAGCTGGTCATGAGGATTTCAGGAGGAGGTCATGCCCTCCCCAAGCTTATACCCCTTTTGTGTAAATGATTCAATTTGAGTGTAAATGTTTTAGGTGCTTGCGTCCCTTTAGAAAAAAATGGTCAGAGCGTTTTCAATGTTACCAAATCCTTTGATCAAAGTAATTTATTTGACACTCACAATAGCCCCGTGCAGTAGATGGTGGAAGTGTATGGTCGGAATGTCTTGCTTCTCACTTACAGATGAGGGAATTGAAACAAAGGGATTAAGAAAGCTGCTGAAACACTGCTTCACTGAGCTAGCGGGACACTGTGAGTCAACCAAGCAAAACTGATGTTTGAAAGGGACCTCTGATTTATTATCTTAGCGAGTTACAGGACAATGAAATCATTCAAATTAAGAAATGTTTGCCGAGAAGCTACTCTGGCATTTCAGGTGAGACAAAGATGAGAAAGCATGACCCCTGCCACCACGAAGCTCACAGTTCTCTATGGGGAATAAACCAAAACTTACGGAGCAGGCACTCAGCGTCACAGCAGCTTAGCCCTGGAGAATGGTGGGTAGGGAGGCAGCAGCGAGGGGACAGCTAAGGGTGGGGAGCAGATTCTGGCCCAGCAGCCTTTGGCATTTAATTTTGGCCACTCTCGGTGACCTGGCAGTGGAAGGATATTCTGACAAAGACTCTGCCTTGACCAGCTTTAGTCAGGCTCCTATGAACTGTCTTGCCAACCAAACCTTGATGTTTGGACTTTCCTGTCCATCTTTGCAAGCCCAAATTTAGCACAGATTTGCTAAGCCAGTTTAGCTAGAATCCCCCACCCTGGATGTCTAACCAACTTCTACATCTGATTAAATCCCCCTTTCCCCAACACCCACTGAGTGATATGCGGCCACCTAGGTCTGCCTTCAGCAAAAATCCCATTAAGCCTGTTTAGCCAGAAATACCCCTTTATAGTTATTTTCCATTCCCTGACACCACCAGTCCCTTGGCTGGAAATCCCCACTTGTTCATGTTATAATTCAGATTTGAGGTCAGTTCTATACTGAGGTTTTCCTCTCCTTATTGCAATAGTTAGTGAATAAAATGTGTTCTGATGGCTGTAACTACTGTCAGGCTCTGGTTTTTCCTTAACAAAGTATTAGCAGAATATTTTCCAATCGAGATAAGCACAACATGAGATTAATGTGAAATAGAGTAAAACGCAACAAGAACCATTAAATTAGTCATCAACATTAAGGATGAAATACTTAAATTGTTTATGAAAATTCTACATAAATCAGACCATTTTGAGAGCACCAGCTAAAGAGCATGATGTATTAGAAGATAGTTCAGAAACAATCAAAGGCATTGGAAGTCTGAGAACTGTTCTAGGTGGAAACTTTAATGGGTCAATGAGAGCAACAGTGTATTTTTAACTTTTCCAGAAAGTTTTTCTACTTGAAATGTGCCTGTGAATGGAAAAGCAAGAAGAAAACACCCGACACCAAAAGACACCAAATTAGAAACTTAAAAAAAGGACCTAATGTGATACACACACACACACACACACACACACACACACAGTTGTATAACATTTCAAGGATGAATTTTAAGCACATTCAAGTCTTGATGCAGCAACACCTGCCTAATTTGATAAACCTTAATTTCTGATTTGACTTGAAGAACCTCTGAGAGGCAGGGGCAAACAAAGCTGATAGGACGAGACTTTGAGACTCACAGATGAGCTAAGAAATTTTTCTCCAAACTGGAGGAGACTGTGACAAATGGGAGAGGCTCTGAGGAGGGTGAAGGTCAAATTCATTCTTGATCCTCCATACCATGCAGAGTGGGGTTTCATTGCCTGGTTTGCTGCTAAAAAGCTTTTGGCAAATGTATCTGTCTTAAGTCATTCTAATAGCTCACTCTACAGGGGAAAGCAGTTTGCTTTGCTAAAAAATATTTCTAAATCAGAATAATTGAGAAGTACTTTATTTCATGTCTATGGGAATAAATTATAATATTTTATGACACCTAATACTGGATACACAATTTACAGTATTCCCTGTTCATATGGGAATGAGGTTATGTTAAATAAGACTACTAAGGTTTCATCATGTACTGGTGAGGAAATGGAAGATGCATTTAGCATGAAATACAATAACTATAGCAAAGTAGGGCATACCTCTCCACTGATTTCCTTTTGAACTTTAGAAAATTAGGAAGAAAATTATAGAATTTGGCTGTATGTTAGTTCTTTGGCTTATTAGGAGATGGTGGTATTAGATTGATTCACTGTGGAGAGAGAATGAAAGAAACAACTGATATGTGGTGAGTAGGATAAGAAATAACTTCACCCCAGAAACATGTACAGGTAGAGTATTATATGCAGCTTGCGTGCTTGTTTTTCTGCCCAGCATCTCCTTGGTCAGCAACCCCTTTGTTCTCCCCATAACACTCCTACCCAGTCTCTGAGGTCCAGGTAACCCTCCCTTACCTGCCTCTAGCAGCTTAGATGGACAGGCCTGACCTCAAAATACTCTGATTTCTAGTTTTAGAGGTGGACACATGGCTAAAGCTAAAGCAAACAAATCCTCCTTGGAAATTTTGCTGGAGCTTTAGAAAGACACTCTCTTTTTCACCACTAGGTTGGTAGGTTGGTAGAATATAAAACTGTCAGTGCAATCTTCACCACAAAAATTGATGAGGGTGGGAAGCATGCCTAAGAAGAAAGGGAATAGATCAGACAGAAGTGCCAAAGTACTGAAAGGCAAAGAGACAGGATCCTTAAGATATTTCTGACCTATGAAACCAGCCTTGCATAAAAGTATACCTGTTCTTAGACTTTTCAGTTACACGGGTACTAGTTTTCCTTTGGATTTTGTTAACACAAGGTTAGGTTTTCTTATTTGCACAAAGATGGCTGCCTAATCGAATACTAATATATGGGTTAGTAGAAATAATCCTATTATTGCAATAATCATTTAACCCTGATCTCAGGAGCCACGAAGTTCTTCCTTGAGATATTCTTCTGAGATGGCAAGGTATTGTTATAGGTTTTCTTAGTGAGGGATAGTGTAATCTCAGCGAGGCTCTTGTAATTTCAGAAAGCTTAACAGATACATACATGCAGGTGCATTCCGCATTAAGAATCTAAGTTATGGTAACTTTTAATATTGTTCTGAATTAAGTGTCTCCCTCTTTTTGTAAAACAACTCTACCTCTCTGCCCAGTTTGCACAGGTTTGGCCAAGTGACTTGCTTTGGCCAGTGAAACTTGAATGGGAGTGATGAGCCCCACATGTGAGCAGAACCTGTAGGAGCCACCACATTGTAAGCTCTGGTTCTGTGTGTCTCACACATGCAGGACTCTATGGGATCACACGGTCGATTTGGTAGGTCTTTGGATGCTTTGTTGTTGTGATCTGACAGGTCTTCAGCTGCTCTGCCACCATCCATTTTCCCCTCCTTTGCCAATAAAAGTATAAGTACCAGATAGGGATTGCTCTTTCGGCCTGGACTCCAGAATGAAGAAATTGTGAGAAGCAGAGTCATAGCCAACTCACATCCAGTATGTAATGTAAACAAGGAATAGCAGCTCATTGTAAGCTCCTGAGATTTGGGGTGTGTTTGTTACATCAGCAAAACCTAATAAACACTGACAGATACACCAGGCATAGCAAAACCAAAAATTAAGAAAAAAAATGATTATTTACAGTTAATGGTTCATAGTACCAATGGGTGTATTCTTTAAAATGCAGGTTCCTCTGGTGCATTTATAATATTCAATTTACCAAAAAAAATAATTTACACAAGATGAAGGAACACACTAGTTGCAATATAACTGGATGCAATATAACCCCATTTTCTTCCCTGGCTATCTTTCCTGGTTTTTCTGCGTGTCTCACACGTACAGTGCTCCATGGGGTCACACTGCTGATTTGGTAGATATTACCATGCATTGTTGTTCTAAGCTGGCAGCTCCTCAGCTGCTCGGCCAACAAATGTCACAGAGAAGGCACTTGTCACAGCGGCACCTCCTTTGTAATGGCCTTTTGTGGTCGTGTTGATGGACTGTGGAGCTCTTTGAACAGCTGTTCCCTGTTGTCACACATTGCACTCTGAGTGCTGTGCTTCCCTGATACCAGCCCCCACCTCCGGGGACAGTCCTCACATGCCCTCTCACTTCCAAGGGCTTTGTGCTGCTTAGTGGGTCGCCACATGTCACATCGTGTATCCCAGAGCCGCACACAGAAAAGCACTCTTTGACTTCTCCCCTCTTTGATTTGTTCATCATGTGCAATTCTCTACCATCAGCTGTCACCATGCTCACTTTTATCTCTCTGATATCAGGTTCTGGAGGCCCTACCGTAGTGTTAGCTGTGCTTTTTTACCCTTTATTTATATCTTTGTCCAAACAAAGATGTGTCAGATAAAAATACAACGATGCCCTCCTTATCAGTTGCCAGATTTCTACAAATTTCAGCTCTTGTGAGCTTGGAACACAGGAGGATGAAAGCTTATTATGTGCCTGTTCTTCAGCTGGAAACTGTAGTGACTCAGAAGTAGATCTTTTCCCTATTTTGTGCATGTAAGAAGAAAACTAAGAAGGTTAAGTAATATGGCCAAGGTAATGGAGCTGGGATTCAATTATTTCCAACTGGCACCGAAGTTCCTTGGCTTTATCTTAAATGAAGGAAAAATTCAGGTAACATAAAATTCATCATTTTAACCATTTTAAAGTATACAATGAAGTGGCTTTCAGTATATTTGTAAGCTTGTGCAATCATCACCATAATCTAATTGCAGAACATTTTCATGAATGCCCCCCTCCCCCGCAAAATTGCCATACCTATTAAACAGTCCCTCCCTATTACCCCCTGCACCTCTCCTCAACACTTGGCAATATCTAATTAGCCTTCTGTCCCCATGGATTTACCTATTCTGGAAATTCCATAGAAATGGAATCATATAATATGTGGTCTTTTGTGTTTGACACCTTTCACTTAGCATAATGCTTCTAAGATTCATCTTTGTTGTACCTATAAAGTAGCTCTTTAAAACTTGAGGTCCCTTGCCCTGGCCGTGTAGCTCAATTGGTTAGAGCACTGTCCCCATATGCCAGGGTTGTGGGTTCGATACAAGAAGCAACCAATGAATGAATAAATAAGTGGAAAAACAAATTGATGTTTCCCTCTCTCTCCCTCCCTTTCTCTAAAATAAATTAAAAATTTTTGCTTAAAGATTGATATCTGATGTTCCTTGTTTTTAAAAAATAATAATAAAACTTGTGGTCTGTTGACATTGATTTTGACCCTTACCCTCCTCCTCTCTGTCCATGTTTGACTTGCTCTCTGTGCAACAGCCCCTCTCCTTCCTAATCCTCTCTCCCTCCTGGACATCACATGCACCTGAGGTTCTTCTTTTGCAAACCTCTTTGTAGACTCATCTTTCTCTAACCTGGTCCTTACATATTGATTTTTTTCTTGGGTCTCAGCTGGGATACATTTCCCATCATACTGTAGCTAGTCACTTTTTGAACATTTACCGCTTTCCAAGGCCTCAGCTTCCATCGCATTCCAATCAGTTTTCATAGTGGTTACTTACTGGGTTGTCTTGTTCCCTCTCTTACCTTCCCACTCTCCACCCATCTCTTGGGCTTGATCTTATTGTCCTCCCTCCAGCCACATGGTTTGAAACTCTTAGAGGCCAGACTCCTGTGACATGATTCTGCCAATTAATTGGTCAGGGGATAGGCATATGACCAACACCAGACCAATCAGAAACCTTTCCTAAAAATTTATAATTGGAACCATGCCTATCTAAAGTACATGAGGCTGGTAGCTATCAGAGGTCATGCAATCTGATAAACCAAGGAGAAGAGATTATATAAGTAGAGTGAGCCCTTAAGACTCTGGTCTCAGTCTGTTCCTGGAGCTTGACTATGTCCCTGCTCTTGGGATCTATATTCCCAAATATATCACCAGCTTACAATTTGCCTTTGACAACCCCACTCAGCTATTTGTGGCAGAGACTGGCTGGGGAATGGCTACGTCTTCTCCTCCTCAGGCACACAACTAAACTATTCCCAGCCTCTTTTCATAATCCCAGTCCCCTTGCATTCAACAACTAGTTCTTATAAAAGAATGTGACTGAAGGTGAATCTTACTTCTGGGTTTGAGTGCTTAGGAGTAAGCATGCTTTCTTCAATCTCTCTCTTCCCCCATAGAGCGCTGGACACTGCCAAGGTGACTGTGAAGGCACATGTTGAATATCTAAGGCCCTAAGTGATTGTACAGAGCAAGTCACCGCCCATCCCAATACCCACTGACCAAGAAAAAACTTTTATGGTGCTAAGCCCCTGAGATTTGGGAGGTTGAGCTATAAAAGCTATAGCTAGATTACTTACCCTGATTAACCTGTTGTCTCACAGCTAGATAGATCCAGAGACATGGAAGCATGGAACAGACTGAGGAATCTCAGAGGGAAGAGGGGAGAGGGAGGTGGGAAGAGATTAACAAAGAATTTATATGCATATGTGCATAACCCATGGACAGGGACAATAGTGCCATAGCCTGGGGGTCAGGGTGTGGGGTAGAGGTGGTTAATGGGGGAAGAAAGAGGACATCTGTAATACTTTCAACAATAAAGATAAATACACACACATACACACACACACACATACACACATACACACACACATACACACACACACATACACACACACACAAAACAACATTTATAAACTTCCCTTTCTCTCCAGTGCCCCTTATCTTCAGTAATGAACTATAGAAATGATCTCTGAAAGTATAGTCTTAGTGCCCCTTATCTTAGTGACTGGTTCTGAGTTGGGAAAACCAGTCTTTCCTCTGGTGTTTCTCCTTTACCCCCACCTACTACCATACTCACAACACTTCTGACACAAGGTGTGTGGGGGTTCTGCCCACCAAACAATTCTCTGTAACCCGTTGGTGTCCTACAATGGAAGTCAGTTCTGACACTATCTACCTAGAGGTGGTGTCAGATCACAGCCTAGGGGGATAGTAGAGCTCTCAGCCCTGCCTCCCTCATCAATAGCTCAGTGATATAGAGCTATGTAAACACCAGAGTTGCAAGGGTGCTGTTTCGATCAGCTCTATGAAGCTTCCAGATGAACAAGATACTTTCTGTGAGGCATAGAAAGAATTAAGGGAAGGTGGCAACCTGTCGCAGATCAATTTTCAACCCCCAGGCTCCTAAGATTTCTTGTAACAACGTCCTATTACAAATAGTGATAACTCATGTGCAGCGGTGCTAAACCCTAATCGGAAATTCTAGGGCTGCAAGCTGTAACTCCTGCTTTGCCATCGATTCCTGCATGTACCTCACTAAGCCACTCCACTTAACCTTGCTGAGGCGCAGGGTCTTATCTGTGAAAAATGACGGTGTCTGTGACATTCCTCATCAGGTTGTTGTGACAAATAAGCAATTAAAATAAGCTCTGAGTATATAATTACAGCTTAATATAGCCATGGTTATTTTCTATTCACACACCAAAAGGGTGTACACACATATATTACACTGCATGGGAAGAAAAAAGACTTCTTAGAATTATTCTCAGATGAAATGATCAGATATAGAGGTCAGGGTGTATATTAACTCTACCCTTAGTAATTTATTTCTATGGACAAACTCCATAGTATGTATTTCTTTGTAATTTACTTATTCATTCATTTGACAGGGTTGACCCTGCTGGCACTGGAGAGAAAACGATGAAAGAGAGGTGGTGTTGTCTCTAAGGAGAAGAAACATGAGTACAGTTACAATCCTAAACGGAGTGTAGGCAGAGATTTATGTAAGGTAGTGCAGGCACACAGGAAGATGAAGCACATTTCCTGCGTGAATGAGGCAAATGTGTGAATCTCAGCCTACCACCAGGTTTTTTAGGAAGAGCCTTCTTCTTTTCCTGTCTCTGACAGGCACTGAGTTCTGTGATTTTCATACACATTTTTTCATGTCTTATGGGTACCCCAGGAAGAAAATATTCTTTTTTTAAAAAAATATTTTTTATTGATCAGAGAGGAAGGGAAAGGGAGAGAGAGATAGAAACATCAATGATGAGAGAGAATCATTGATCGGCTGCCTCCTGCACGCCCCTGCTGGGGATCCAGCCTGCAACCTGGGCATGTGCCCTTGACTGGAACCGAACCTGGGACCCTTCAGTCCGCAGGCCGACGCTCTATACACTGAGCCAAACCAGGTAGGGCAGAAAATATTCTTATTAGCCTCATTTTTCAGATGAGGAAAAATAGCCTCAGAGAGGTTAGATAACTTGCCTAATGTCAAACAGCTAATGAATGGCAGAGCTAGATATCAAATCTAGGCTTCTTTCTTAAATAACTGTACACTGTTTCTTTCACAACAAGCTGTGTTTAACATACAGACTTCTAAAGGTAGAGAATGTTTGTTCTTTGTGTGTCAGCTTTAAGCAGCCCCATAATAATTTTCATGATGATATATTTTCTGTTTATAAAAATATAAATAATCCAGGAAAAGTGCTGCGTAAAAGTATGAAATGCTCGACATTATTATCACTCTGATGCCAAGAATTTGTGAGAATATGTAACTTGCAAAGACCAAAATTAATTATGAAAGAACATAATATAAATGTTATCATGTTTATTTTCTTTCTTTCTTTTTTTTAAAAAATATATTTTTTATTGATTTCAGAGAGGAAGGGAGAGGGAGAGAGAGATAGAAACATCAATGATGAGAGAGAATCACCAATTGGTTGCCTCCTGCATGCCCCCTACTGGAGATCAAGCCCACAACCCAGGCATGTGCCCTTGACTGGAATCGAACCTGGGACCCTTCAGTCCGCAGGCCAACGCTCTATCCATTGAGCCAAACCAGCTAGGGCCTTTTTTTTTTTTTTTTACCATGTCTTAGAAAGGCTTTTCAAAGAACCATTAACATGTTAGAAATAAATCTTACTTTTGAGCTGTAGAAACATCACTGATTTCTGCCTGGTGCTATATCTTAAGACAGACTCCATGTAAAGGCCTAATTGAAACTCATACTCCCACTGACTAAGCTACTGACAAGAGATCATTTACCATTGCTCTGTAGCAGGAGCACAGCTTCTTGCCTACGTGGCCAGCTGGCTGGGGATTGTACGCCATTATTCAAAAAGGGGTGATTGACACAGCTGGGACTGAGGACATGAGAGAATCACGAATGGCTAGAGTTTGGAGGGCTCTCAGAGGACATGTAGTTCAAAGCTCTTCATTTAAGGCAAGTACAGAGGCCTGGCATGGTAAGTGAGTTGCCCAATGGTACACAATTCACTATTGGTGGATCTCAGGGGACAGGTCAGACCACCCGAGTCCCTCACTAGCATCTCTGTACTGGGTTGAGTAGTGTCTCCCCAGAATTCATGCCCACCCAGAACCTCGGAATGTGACTTTATTTGGAAATAAGGTCTTTGCAGGTGTAATGTAAGATGAGGTCGTACTGGATTAGGGTGGGCCCTATTCCAATGATGGGTATCATTATAAGAACCGAAACAGATACAGAGGGGAGAAGGCTTTGAAGGCAGAAATTGAAGTGATGTGTCTATGGAGTCAAGGAACCCTAATGATTGCCTTTAACTACCAGAAGCTAGAAGAGGCAAGGGAGAATTCTTCCTGGAGCCTCTCGAGGTAGCATGGACCTGCCAAACACCTCGATTTCAAAGGTCCGGTCTCCAAAATGATGAGAGAATACATTTCTGTTGTTTTAAGCCACCCAGTTTGTGGTTCTTTGTCATGGCAGTACAAGACAATGAACACATTCTCTTCCACTGACCCAAGGCTCATCTTGGGCATCCTCCTTTTGAAAGAAAGACCCCAAAGTGTGCTGCCACTACCAGCAGGTTAAAAGTCCTACCCTCAAAAATGAGGGACAGCATCTTCCTCTGTAATCTGAGCAGCTCTTCCATGCACACCTGACAAACACACTTAGAGCTGTTTTTGTTCCAATTAGCTGTAAGTCACCTTAAATCTCATCACAGGAAGCAGTGATCTATTTAAATGGAATGCAAATAGATCACTTGCTGCTTGCTTTTATATCAAACAGGAGGAAAATGTGGAGAAATTACATCCTAGCTATTGTGGGTCTTGAAATCTACAATTGTTAAAACAACATGGATTACTGGAGGTCAGTAGAAGAGAAATACTGATATTTGAGCAGTATATTCCCACAGAATTGAGGGGCACATTGAAATTTTTATACTCCCCTCCATTTTTTTCTTTGACAAATAGATCATTCCAATGTTTACTATGCTCATTGAACTTGAAAGTCTAACAGGGAGGAAGAAAAGGTTGATTCATTAACTCAGATTACTGTATAATGGTTTCTCAGAGTCTAAACTCATCTCCAGCTCTCCATCGATTTGCCTTGGACATTGTCGCTATTATAGCCCGTTACTCTGTGCTCTCAGTCTCCAGCTACACAGGAGTAAGGTAGGGTTGAAAGCTCAGGCTCTGAGACCAGAAATGCTATTTTAGACCATAGCCCTTAGGTTTTGTTTACATGACACTTCGTCAGTCAATTAGAACTTCACATTGCAATCCCCCATCACTCTTACAATAGGGAGGTGAGGAGAGAGAGAGAGACAGTATATTGATTTCAAGTGTACTGCTGTGCACTGATGACTGTGAACAAAGAAGATAGAAGGGAGAGGGTAGATGCTTTGCTGTTGGGAATGGGCTGAAAGACTGAGCACAAGTACTTTTAGTGCAAATGGACTTTTGATACTTGCCCCTACAATGGGCAAGTGCTCAAGAATTCAGGATGATAGGTTTTAGGGAGAAATAGGGAAAAAAATCGAACGGGCCATCAGGTAGACTAAAATCAATGTTGTGTAAACATTCTTATGTTATCTTATTTTTCTACCAGTTTGGAACCACAGGCAGACATAATTATTGCTCCTGTGTAAGAGAGCATGGAGGGAGATAAGGCAAAAATTTTCTTTAAGCTGTTGCTGGGCTCAGTTATATGGGATGCCTCTTGTCTTCAGTAAGGGGTGGTAAGAAAAAGAAATTGAGCACCATCTTTTAGAAGGAAGCTGGTCTGCTTTTCTTCTCCTTTGAAGTCCTTATTTAGCTTTATTAGAACTTTAACACATCTATTACATAGAGGGTGTTGAATGTTGTTGATGAACATGAGTAGAGTCAAGGTTAAGGCCAATCTACACTCTTCTTAACATTATGAGTACACGGAGCCTACTTGACTATTCGTGTTAGTTATTCTGCCATGCTTTACATGTCCATGTAAGTTTTCTTATATTTTTTCTCAATGTTTCTATTGTCAGTTTCCCAGATTGTGGTATTATTTGCCCTTTTAGAATGTGTGCTATAAACAAAGAAGTTGGTTTGCTCTTAGCCATGTCGTCCTCCCCCATTTAGTGCGTCATTTATCTTGTATTGAACATTTCTTTATCTTGTGAACCAAGCACATTTAAAAAAAGAGTTATACAAGGCACTGGTATCTGGGAAGAGTTTTATCTTGCAAAAACATGGTAATGAAGATATGTGTTGCTTTTAATTTCAAGAATGCAATAAGGTCTTTATGACACCTTTCAAAGAAGGTAAATTTGATAGTACCAGTGTCATTGTTTCCCAGAATTAAAATTCAAGTCAATATTTTTAATATTTGCAATAGAGTTTGTTTAATATCGGGACTATATAGTTTGTTCAAATTTAAAAGCCAGCATCTCAAGGTATGTCAGATGTCAAATTATTATTTGTAATGATTTTCAAATATGCCATTGTATCAGTTGTCTATTGCTGCATAACAAAACACCCCAAGGCCTAGTAGCTTCAAAGAGCAGTGATTTATTATTTCTCATGTTCTGTGGGTTGACTGGGAAATGGGCCTCTCCTGAGTTCGCTCACAAGGCTTCAGGCAGCTGTCAGCTCAGATGGTACTGGAAGGTCTAAAAATAGCCTCATTCACAAGTCTGAGATCCTGGTGCTAGCTGTCAGCTGGACTTTTTCTCTAGGTGGTCTCTCAAATTCAGTAGACTAGCTGGCCTCCTCACAGGATGGTGGGAATGTTGCAAGAAGATGGAAACAGAGGCCTCAAGGTCCCTGAAGATTTAGCCTCAGAAGTCCCACAACATCATTTCTGCTGCATTCTCTGGGTCAAAGCAATTCCTAAGGTCAACTCAGATTCAAGAGGTAGAGAAATGGACTCCATCCCTGTTTAGTGGGAGGATGAGAGTCACATTGCAAAGAGACGTGCACAGAGGGAGGACATTGGGGATATTATTGTGCACCCCTATGATCATTTTCTAAGCTGGTTCCTTCTTTGGGAGTTTGTACCTCTCTCTATCCCGATAGTTTTCTTCCCACCTGGCCAAGTACTCTGTGTGTGGTTATGAGTGAATAAATCACTTGATCATCCTGTGGCAAAGACTGCTGGTTGTCCTTCAAAATCCATTCTTTTCTTTCTCATCAGAAATAAATTTCCTGTTTTTTATTTGTTTGTTTTTTGTATGTTTATTTTTTAGCTGGGTACATAAACTTCTGGGTCTCCAACCCCAAATAATTCTATACCATCCCTGAACTGATTTCTTCTAGATTTCCTGAATGTCAAAGAGAAATACATTTCTAAGTTGTCTAAGCACTACTCCTTAGGTTTCTCTAATATTCACAGATAAACCTGATCGCTAACACAGCTCCCTGTGTTTTATAATTAGAGAGCCCTTCAGAATGTACTGAACCCATCATCAAGTTGTTGATTCCTCATCTGATATCATACATGGATGGAAACTTAATTATCTTCTTTCTTGCCTTTAGTCAACCATAACTTTAAATATCACCAAAAATCAGTGACTTTTGTATTTTTCTAGTTTTGTTAACTAGAAAATGTATCTGTCTCTTTTATTAACATAGAAAATCAGGAGCTAGTCATTATTTTTAAAAATACTAAAACATGGAAACTAATAAAATTTAATTGGATCTAATGTTCCTACGGTTGGCTCTACTTGAATGTAATAAAAATTTAAGAACAGCCAATTTCTTGAGAAAGTAAACCCTTTAATAGGTTTTACATTTTTGATTACTTCTTTTGGTGGTTGCAAAAAGACATTATATGATAAACACAGTGACTATAACACCAAAGAAAAATGTTATAGACAATGTAAAGTAAAACAGTAAAATATATTGTTGGTATACTGTGAATATATCAGTAAAGGAGAGGAGAAAGGGAAGTTTGCTCCATCAGTTTTAAATGACATGATATCATAAGGACAAGGTGAGTTTGAGATGAGCTCACCCATGTGGACAATTTACAAAGGGAGTAACCTGCTCCATGATTTAGGGCTCCGCTGTCAGATCAAGGACATTAGAGAGTGTCCGATAGTGGGTCAGAGTGGGGAAACAACATTGCTAAAGACACTTTGGTGGAAATAGCTATTCCACACCTGAGTCCCCACACCTCACTTTGGAAGAGAGATATGTGGTGGTAGCAGTTCCCGACTCTGAGCCTAAGGAGGGGCCCAATTAAGAGCTCTGGGACCTTTCCTACATTTGAGGGGAGGGTATAGAAGACTGATGCCTGATTTATGCCTGGGAAAGCTAAGGCGGCTTAGAGATTAGGAACTGGGAAATAATGAAGGCACATGAATGGCTGGCCTACTCCTTTTGTGGCAGAACCAAGAGAGAGCAGCTGCCTGGAGGTAATGTCATAGGAAGAGGGGCTTGAGTACCTCCCACTGCACAGCGTGGGTTACATAAGCAAGTGAACCCAAGTGGAGTTGTCTGGGCAAGAAGACCTCAGTGGAAACCGAAGGTGGGGAGTGAGTGGAGGAGTAAGCATCGGAAAAGCACATAGCGGCAGGAACACACCTTCTTACCCATTCCTGAGTCCATAATGAGGAGAGAGAAATGGAGATTTGATATTAAATCAGGTTTGGAGTTTTGACTAACATCTCAGACTAGATATTCTAATCAACGAACTGAAACTATGTTTTTCACTTTAAGTGCTCAATGCTCTGCCTGACTTTTTATCTAAGAGCTGGGAAAGGTAACTTCCACCAAAGAAGTTTTAAAAAAAGGTAAGAGTAAAAAATGAAGTTACATTTGTTCATAATCTATGTTATCTTTGATCAATAAACTAAATACATGAAGAACATTATCTGAACAACAGTGACATTTTAAAATAGCTGTTTCCTAAACTGCCCAACAAAGAAAAACCCAGGACCAGATGGTGACACTGGAGACTTCTACCAAACATATAAAAAATAATTAACACAGTCTTTCTCAAACTCGTCCAAAATACTGGAGAGGTGGGAACACTGCCAAACTCATTTTGTGAGGCCAGCACTACCCTGATATCAAAGCTAGACAAAGGCACCACAAGAGAAGAAAGCCACAAACCAATATTCCTGATGAATAGACACTCAAAATTTAGATAAAAATTCTTAACAAAATACTATCACAATAAAAACGATTATATATCATGGCCAAGTATGATTTAACCCAGGAATGCAAGACTGATTCAACATATAAAGACCTATTAATGTGATACAGCATATTAACAAAATAAAAGGTAAGTCACATGATCATCTCAATAGATGCAGAAAAGTGTTTGACAAAATTCAACATACTTTCATGATGAAAAACTAGGAAAAGAAGGAACTTACCTTAACATGTTAAAGACCATATCCAAAAAGCCCACAGCCAACATCACACTTAATAGTAAAAACTAAAGCTATTTCTCTAAGATGAGGGATAAGACAAGGATGCCCACTCTCACTATATTTTCTATGCAACATAGAATTGGAAGTTCTCCCCAGAGCAATTAGTCAAGAAGAAGAAATAAAAGATCCAAATCAAAAAGTAAGGAGTAAAATTGTCTCTGTTTTCAGACAACCACAAAGATCTCATTAAAAATTGTTAGAACTAATAAATTCAGTAAAGTGGTAGAATATAAAGTTGGCATAAAATTTTATTTATATTTCTATACATTATCATCCAACTATTTTAAAAGGGAATTAGGGAAAAACAATTTCATTTACCATAGTACCAAAAAGAATAAAATAATTAAGAATAAATTTAATGATGGAGATGAAAGACTTATATACTGAAAACTATAAAACCTTGATGAAAGAAATTAAACAAGACAAAAAAAATGTGAAAATCTCATGTTCATGGATTAGAAGATGCAATATTGTTAAAATATTTATACTATCCAAAACAATCTTTTTTTTTTTATAGGGTTCAATGCAATCCCTATCAAAATCCAAAGGATATTTTTTCATAGAAATAGAAAAAATAATATCTAAAATTCACATGGAACTACTAAAAACCATGAATAGGCAAATCAATCTTGAGAAAGAAGAAAAAAGGTGGAGACATAACACATTCTGATTTCAAACTATATTACAAAGCTACAGCAATCAAAACAGTATGGTATTAGCATAATGACAAAAATATAGACCAATGGAACAGCATAGGGATCCCAGAAACAAATCTATGAATATACGGTCAATTAATCTTCAAGGGTGCAAAGAATACACAATGAGGACAGGATAGTCTCTTCAACAAATGGTGTTGAGAACACTTAATATCCACATGCAATGAAATTGGACCCTTATCTTACACAAATCAACTAAAATTGGATTAAAAACTTATATATTGGACCCCAAACTGTAAACCTCCTATATGAAAACAGGAAAATTACTTAATGACATTTGTCTTGCCAATATTTTATGGATATGACACCAGAATAATAGGAAATCAAAACCAAATAAACAAGAGGGGCTGCATCAAACTAAAAAGCTTTTGCACAGAAAGAAAAAAGAAATCAACAGAGTGAAAAGCCAATCTGTGGAATGGAAGAAAATATTTGTAAATCATATATCTAATAAGGGATTAATCTCTAAAATATGCAAGGAACTTCAACAACTCAATAGTAAAAAAATCTAGGAACCTGATTTTAAAATGGCTTAAGGACTCAAATAGACATTTTTCCAAAGAAGATGTACAAATATCCAATGGATTATGTAAAAAGCTCAATGTCATTAATCATCAGGAAAAGCAAATCAAAACCACAATGAGATATCACCTCACACTTGTCAGGTTGGCTACTATATATATACTAGTGGCCTGGTGCATGAAATTTGTGCACGGGGGCGGGGGGGGCAGGTTATCTCACCCCAGCCTGCACCCTCTCCAATTGGGCACATCCCTCTCGCAATCTGGAATTGTGGCTCCTAACCGCTCACCTGCCTGCTTGCCTGATCGCCCCTCACCCCTCTGCCTGCCTGCCTGATTGCCCCTAACTGCCTCTGCCTGCCTGCGTGACCGCCCCTAATTGCCCTCCCCTGCTGGCCTGATCTCGCCCCTAACTGCCTCTGCCTGCCTGATCGCTGGGGTCCGGGGTACAGGTAAATGGGATTCCTGGCTGGCAGGCTGCTGATAGCAAGCTATCCAACGGCCAATTCTGCGAGGAATGTTGCTTCCTCCTCCCTCCTGTCAGGGTCCGGTTTGAAGGCCTGGAGTTCCATCACACCCCAGCTGGCCAGGGCCCACAGCCCCCTCCTGCCACAGCACTGCAGCATCCCGGGGCCCACAGCCCTCTTCTGTCACAGTGCCACAGCATCTCTCAGGCCCACAGCCCCCTTGGCAGTCAGTGCTGGGTAGCCACAGCGCCATGGGGGTGGGCAGTTAGTGCTGGGATGCCACAGTGCCCGCAGAAACGGGGGGGGGGGGGGGGGAGGGACTTAGAGAACAGCAGTTCAGCCCGCTCACCAATCCCCGCCCACCCAAGCCTGGTGGACTTGGGGGCCTGGGGGGGTGGGCCCCCCGGTCAGGTTGTTTTGGGACGGTAAAAAACCCTGGGTCTTTTTATTTTTTGGCTACTGGCTTTTTATATATATAGACTAGTAGCCCTGCACACAAATCCATGTGCCAGTAGGTCGCTGCCGCCCTCCTGTAGCTCCCCCCGCCCCCCATAGCTTGCTGCCCTGCTCCCTCCTGTAGCTCTCTGCCACCTGCTTGTAGCCAGTAGGTAGCTGATAACCTCCTGTAGCTCTCCACCCACTGCCCCACCCTCCTGTAGCTCCCTCCTAACCCCTCTCCCCCCTCCCTCCTCATATCTTGCTGCCTTGCCCCCTCCTGTAGCTCTCCGCAGCCAGCTTGCTTGTACCTCGCTGGCCCACCCTTCTGCTGATCCATGATCTGGTGGTTACGCACTTACTTGGTCATTATGCCTCAGGGGATAATGGTTAATTAGCATATTCCTCTCTTATTATATAGGATATGAAAAAAAGACAAGTGTTGGCAGGGATGTGGAAAAATTGGAACCTTTGTATACTGTTGGTGTAGATAAAAAATGGTGTATCTGCTATGGGATACAATATAAAGTTTCCTCAAAAATTAAAACTAGAATTACCATATGATCCAGCACTCCTACCATATAGATATTTATCCAGGCAAATTGAAATCAAGATCTCAAAGAGATATTAGCATTTCTATGTTCATGGCAGCACTATTTACAATAGCCAAGATGTGGAAACAACTTAAATGTCCTTCAACAGAAGGGTGGGTAAGAAAAATATGCTGCATACATATAATGGAATACTATTCAGCCTTAGAAAACAAGGAAAGTCTTCAATATGCAATAACATAGATTAACCTTGAGGACACATGCTAAATGAAATAAACTAGCCACAGGAAGACAAATACTGCACAGGACACATGCTAAATGAAATAAACTAGCCACAGAAAGACAAATACTGCATGATTCTACTTATATGATGTATATAAAATAGTCAAATTCATAGCATCAAAGAGTAGGTTGGTGCTTGCTAGGGGACTGGGGGAAGGGGAAATGAGGAATTATTAATCAAGGGACAAAGTTTCATTCAGGCAAGATGAATAAGCTGTAGAGATCTTGACATTGTCTTTATAGTCAACACTGAAGTATTCACATTCAAAAATTTATTGAGAGTAGACTGCATATTAAGTGTTCTTACCACAATAAAATAAAATAATAAAATATGTGTATAAGAAAAGTGAGAAAACAAGCAAACAAAAGCCCTAAAACAAATCACCGCTGGGGGATAGCCTAAACACTTCCTTTAATATTACAAAGGTATATAGTCTAAGAATGAATGAAACTCAAGGAAAGAGGAGGCCTTGCATTGTACACTCAGCATAACCCAGGGATTAAAATCCAGCCTGCCTAGGTACAAAGACTGCCACATCATTTATTAGTTGTGTAAGGCACTTAATATTTTAAGCCTTTGAGTGCTCAGCTGTAAAACAGTGTGGGGGGCGGTGGGGGAAAGAATCATAGCTATCTCATTAGCTTGTTGTGAGGATTAAATGAGCTCATCCATAAAGAACTAAGTACTCTACACAAGTTAGCTATTGTTTTTGTTAGGGTTCCAGGGGCAGTCATGAAACAAATCAGGACTGGCCCGTTTCCTGAGGCTGTGGTCAAAGGAGCAAAGGATATATATCTTATAAATCAAGGGGGTGCTGCAAATCTCTTCCCCAAAGGTTTGTGCCAGAGAAACAAGTCCTTGTTAGAGATGAACCAGGAATGACCCTCTGCAAAGCTCTCAAGGCTTGCCTGCTAGATGAATGCATGGCTGTGGATTCCAGGAACTTACTGGGTTGAAGGAGAAAATATCATGGCCCCTTTCATTCCCTGGGTATTTTCCATAATTGTTATAGGATGGTAAGAACTCAATTCACAGCCTCATTAAAGAGTGGAGTGTTCACACAAATGCATCTATACTAATAAAAGAGTAATATGCTAATTAGACTGGGAGACCTTCCAGACATCCTTCCGGACAAAGCTGGGGGCTTGGCCGGCCTGCAAACTGCCCCCAAATGGCCCTCAGCCCCTCAACCTGACTGGCCACGGCCCCTGCAGGGACCCTCACCCCAATGGGGTCGTGGCTAGCCTGAAAATGGCCATCAGCCCCTTGCCCAGGTTGGCCACGCGCCCCAGTGGGGAGCCCCACACTGATGGGGGTGCGGCCAGCCTGCAAATGGCCCTTACTCAGGCTGGCCATGCCCCCCAGTGGGGACCCCTCCCCGAAGGGTGTGTGGCTAGCCTGAAAACGTCCCTCAGCCCCTCAGCCAGGCTGGCCACACCCCCCAGCAGGGACCCCCACTCCTATGGGGGCGTGGCCAGCCTGCAAATTGCCCCAGCCCCTCGCCAGGGCCGGCCACACCCCCCAGCGGGGACTCCCACCCCAATGGGGGCGTGGCCAGCCTGCAAACTGCCCCAGGCCCCTCACCCAGGCCAGCCCTGCCCCCTAAAGGACCCCCACCCTGATCTGGGACCCCCTTCAGGGCAGACCAGCCAGACCCCACCCATGCACCAGGCCTCTATACTAATAAAAGGGCAATATGCTAAATAGATCCGGGGGACTTTCCAGACAAAACCATGGTGGCAGGGCCAAGGCAGAGGTGGTTAGGGATGATCAGGCAGGCAGGCAGGTGAGCGCTTAGCAGCCAGCGGTCCCAGATTGTGAGAGGGATGTCCGACTGCTGGTTTAGGCCCGATCCCACATTGGACTTCCCCGAGGGGTCCCAGATTGGAGAGGGTGCAGGCCGAGCTGAGGGACAACCCCCTTCCCTGTGCACAAATTTTGTGCACCAGGCCACTAGTTTTCTGATAATTGAGACATTTATTTCCACTTTACATACATACTTTATGATAGGACACCTCCAGCTAATATATATATATATATATATATATATATATATATATATTTGTATATGTATGCATTCCTGATGCTTCAGTTCTTTTGAAGGGGTGATTTTAGCTAGAGGTGTCATATAGCTTTAGCAGATGGAAGAAAAAAAATAACATTGGCAACCTTTTTCTTTTTGCCTCTTTAGAAGTTTTTATTTTATCACCGTGTAAAAGCCAGCCTGTCTGGGTATAGAGTTCTCAAAGGGGCTTAGGGGAAGTTAATCAACGCCCTTGGACATGGAGAGATCACCTTGGTTCTAGCTACATAACCAATTGACAAAATAAATGTTTGCAGTTCAGCTTTCCTTACTGAGTTTCCACACAGTTAATAAGTAGATAAATATAAAAATACTTCAATAGCTCAAAAGGAAAAAGAGAAAGAGAGCATGAAAAGGGCAGGGGAAAATGTGATTTCTCTTCCAAATCTGCTGAATAAATATAATTATGGATGTAACGAGGCCAGCTTCAGGTTTTAATCACTGTGTCCCCACTACCTAATAATTTTCTATTCAGCACCTGCTGTCAGATACCTCTCGGGTTGGGTGGCACTAGCTCACCAGGTAACAAGTCATTTCTTTAGTTGAAGCCTCTGGTGCAGCAGAGCAGGAGAGGTGGGAAAAATTAGATGCACTTTGTCAAAAGAAAAAACTAGCAAAACACCAAAAACCTCTTTTCATTAGAATTTGGCATTTGATGCCCTGATCTATAACCAAATGAGGGTTTTTACAATTGCCATGCTGTATGGAAACTATGATTTTTGACCAGAATGTCAATATGTGATCTATAAGTTTCACACTGGATGTTAAAAACTATGTAAGCTAGCAGTTGGAATGTGCATGATTTTGTTCTGAATATAGATCATTGAAAATATTGATTTAAATGGTACAGTATGTGCTTTTTGTACCAAACTTCTCTGCATATGGGCTGCAGTATATTTCCTTAAATATACAAATATATTAGCTACCAAGCAGGAGATTGCTTTCTGTGAGTGTGAGAATTATTATCACACTATGAAAGAAGAAAGGGGGATCTTATCATGTCCTGAATAATACATGAAAAAATGGAGAAATCTCCTGAGGAAAAAAAGAGAAAAAGAAACAATAAGAACATGTGTATTTAACTGCTCTGTTCTATATTCATGCATTCTGTTTTCAATAATATTCTGGCTGGTTTATGTGTGAGATGACAGACAGATTTTCCTGGGCTAGGGGAGCGGGGGTCAGGAGGTCAGGTTCAACTTCTTGCTTTGCCTATATATCAATGTGACCTTGAGCAAGTCCTTTAGCCTCCTTTGCAATCAGTTACTTCTCTGCAACAGAGACTCTTTTAATGGTCAGCAATCACAGTCACATTTGGTTTGTAGATACTTTTGTTTACTTGCACTATGTTTTAAATTTTTTCTGACTCAACATTAAAAGATTGGGAAATTTCACTTAAAAAAGAGATTTCTGGCCTCCTTTATACAACTGTTAGATTTAATACCAGTCTCACATTCCTATATGGCAACAATTGACCAGAGCAGAATGGTGATTCATTCAACATGGCGTATCTTTCTCCCCATTTGTCTCAGTCTCCACCACACCCTATTCTCTTCCCAAAACTAGGACTCATGTTCATTCCACTTACTATGCTTATTGTTGATTTTCTTATAGTATGGCTATATTTTTCAGTATCTTTATCTAAAGAGGAAAAAGTAAAAGTCTAAGACACCTGGGTTTCTTGGTTTTAATATGCTAACAAAGAGCGTCCATGTGTCCATGTTGAAAGAATACATGCCCCACTTCACTTATTTATGTTACTTACATGTCCTCTCGAGGAATTCAAATTTTTTGTGCCTGGTCCATTTGTGCAAGCAATGCTACAATTCTATAGCTTCATGTAGAAACTTCTCAACATATGCCTTCTTTTTAATGTGCCATTGATATACACCAAAGAGAGAATTCTTTGGGAAGATGTCTGGGTCTAATAGCCAGAAGAAAGGCTTTTATACATGCAAAGTAAACCTTTCTCTTTTTAAAATATATTTTATTGATTTTTTACAGAGAGGAAGGGAGAGGGATAGAGAGTTAGAAACATCGATGAGAGAGAAACATTAATCAGCTGTCTCCTGCACACCTCCTACTGGGGATGTGCCCACAACCAAGGTACATGCCCTTGACCGGAATCGAACCTGGGACCCCTCAGTCTGCAGGCCGATGCTCTATCCACTGAGCCAAACCAGTTAGGGCCAAAGTAAACCTTTCAAAAGAAGGGCTCTGGGGGCCAGGTAGGTGGCTTGCTGAACAGTAGTAAGCAAATTGCATGAACACAGGGGCCTTGGTGAGGCAACTGTGTGCTAAAGAGAGTGGTTTTCCCAAATCAGACTTTCATTTATCCCCATATTCTTTCATTTCCATGATAAACCAAATGGATTTCTGTCCTGCTTGGCATTGCATTGAAATTTTTTGCTCGTTTGTGTTGTTTTTTTTTGTGTGTGTGGTGTTTGGGCACACAAGCAGGGTGGGAAGCAGAAGAGGCAAGTCTGAGATAAATAACACTTCATACCCTTTCTTATAATAGGCACAATAAATTGCCAGCATTTATGTGCCAGGTGCTAGGCAAAGCATTTTACATATGTTATCTCATTTTATCCTCATAATTACTTTATGAGGAATGTATTATTTTCCCCAATTCCCATGAGCAGTCTAAGATGCTGAGAAGTAAAATAGCTAGTTCAAGGTCACACAAGTAGCATCGGAGAGTTACTTTCTCTATTGCCACAGGCTTTGCTCAAAACCACTTCACTTTATTGTACAATGGTCTCAATGGTTTTGACAAAGAAAGATGAGGAAATGAAATGAATGCTTTACTTATGCAATAATAGAACTTATTTCCCCACTCAAATGTTGTAATATTTTCTACAAACATGCATTTGTCTTCCTATAACTCACATTTGACAACATATTGAACTCTCACAACAGACTCAGGAGGTAGGCAGGGCACATCTAATTAACTTCATTTTGCTAGTGAGAAAACCAAGTCCTATAGAGATGAAGTGACTTGCTCAGGGTCATACTTCTAATGGAATTGAAATACAATCTTCATATGCCACAGCCTCATCACCTCTTAGCCTATCATGCTGCCTCCTTTCTTTTTGGTTGGTAGGCTTCTAAGTATGTATGCAAGAGAAGAGTATCTTACAAAGTGAGGAAAAATTATCTGCCTTCCCTGCAAAGAGTAAAAAATTTTCTTCTTTCCCAGCCAGCATGGCTCAGTGGTTGAGCATCGATCTATGAACCAGGAGGTCACAGTTCAATTTCCGGTCAGAGCACATGCCCTGGTTGTGGGCTCGATCCCCAGTGTGGGGCATGCAGAAGGCAGCTGATCAATGATTCTCTCTCATCACCAATGTTTCTCTCTCTCTCCTTCTCCGTTACTCTCTGAAATCAATAAAAATGTATTAAAATTTTTTTCTTCTTTCTCATTTTTTAAATTTTAGTTGCAGTATGAATATAACAAAACAAAAATGTTATTAAAATTGGGTTATACTGATAACAGCAATATGTTAATTTTAAACCCACAGACTCCCCTATTTCTTACGAATAAAATTTTTAGACTGACATGGCATCTTTGAGAAGTGTCTGTAATGATAAAGTTCTTTCCTCACAGTTTCAATGAACCTGTGTATAATTGATTTCACACAGACATGCGTTAATGAGACCAAGGTAACCATTCAGCTTTGCTCATGTCCATAGATACAAATTGGCCCCTAGCCTTGACCACATTTCCCAAAGGTCGTAGAAAGATAAGAAAAGTGGTCCATTTATTGGTACTGCCAAAATTATAAAATTTATTGCTTTAATTCCCAAACTCAGGACATCAGAAAACTATGCATAAGCTGTCTGTATATCTATCTATCTATCTATCTATCTATCTATCTATCTATCTATATCTATCTATCTATATCCAGATTAATATTCACCAAAGAGGTGGCCTAAAAATGCAGTAATTTCTCAAATTGTTCCACAAAATTCTAATAGATGTATATCTATCTATCTATATCCAGATTAATATTCACCAAAGAGGTGGCCTAAAAATGCAGTAATTTCTCAAATTGTTCCACAAAATTCTAATAGATGTTCTGAACAAACTATAGTGACATGGAACACTAGTCTATTGGAGATAGGACTGGTGTTCTAGTTCTCTTCAATCTACTGCCTGGTTTGGGGTTGTATTCTGAATCAGGGATCCTTGGATGGAAAGGTGGTTTTCACTCATCAGGTATGAGTGAACATGCATGATCATAATATGATTTGTATCAACATTTGTGTGGTCTTAGATTAGCCATGATCTGTTTGTCCCCTTTATTGGCAAACACCTATAGCGTTGGTGCATGAATACACAGACTTTGTATAGTAACTATTTTCAATTTCTTGGTTGGAAAAATACCCCCTCACTACTTTGTGACTCTAGTGATATTGTCTCCATTCCCACCTTCAGGAGTGGGAGTGAGGCTCCAGCCTGTCCAACTAGGAATCACGTTCTTCCTTCCAGGGGTGTTGGTTCAGAAAACTGTTTATTCTCAACTCAGGCCAATTTGAGTTACTCCAAATACTTATGGTAGAGAAAAGGTCTATCCATTCCCTTACCCCCCACCAGTATAGATGGATGAGGAATAAAGCCTAAACATTCTGATAACCATCTTGTCACCATGAAGGGTCTCAAAATACAACCAACAAGAGAGATGCAGAACAGAGAAATGACAAAAAATGACAAGTCCTCCTATTGTCTAAGTCCCTTGATACATTTTGGCTTAGAACCAGGTGCTGTTGGGTTTTTCAGATATGTGAAACTTTTTGGTTTAAGTCAACTGAAGATGAGGTTTGTTTGTTTGTTTGTTTTTTGTCATTTGCAACTGAACTGGTCCTCACCAATGCAACCAGAAAAATGAGAAACTAAAGGTAGAGTGCAAAGCACACCTATTGTATTGGTCTATTGAATCCTATGAGTTCACACATTGGCTGTGGAGAAAGATCATGAGATTTGGACAGGAAATAGTGGCGAATATTGGTGTATATATAACTTTTCAGGCATGTAATCCAATGATAAGTTGCTAAGCCTCAGTCTCATTTGTAAAAGGATTGTTGGAAAAATAAAATGAGATTACATGTGTACAGTACTTAACCTAGCTGCCCAATAAATGTCTATCTTATGTACAAATTACCTTTCACAGCTATACTTTTATCTAACTTACTCATCTTGCAGTGCATATAACAATGCCTACTTTACCCATTACTGCTTTAGTTCATTCATTTATTCATAGATTTTAGTCTCCAATAAGTTTCTGTGAATAACCGTAGTCTTCTATTTAAATTACACATAATTATATACCCATGAGATGCAAAGTAAGAAGTCTGCAAGCTTTATGGGGGGGGGAGAGCATGATTTAAGCTTTGAAACCTTTTTTCTTCCAATGGGTTTCTGGAAATATAATGTTAGAACATGACCAGTTTGGATAATGTCTTCATCCTCATGTTGGAAAGATTACTGAGATATTCTTGCAAACAATTAAAATTACCAATAAATTATCAAAATAGCCTTTAAAAATCCTTGTGGAGAAAAATATTGTGTAACCAATAGGATACATTTCATTAAAATGTGGCCTTAAGCCTAATTTTTAACCTAGTCTTAATCAGACCATGTCATGATTACCTGTCTCAACTGGGGGCTATGAACTGAAGTTCTGTTACTTCAGCTTACTTATTCTTTGAGAAGAAAATACTTTTTATTTTTCTACAGGGAGTCTTTCAAAATACTTTAGGCATTTGCTGTTAAAGTCCCTGAAACAACAGTGGAAGTCAATGTTTTCAATTTCTGAGAACGAAAAGAACAAGTCACAGATGCTATCATTGCAATTAGATTATTCTTTACCTGCTGGTGTTTTAAGTAAAATTATATTAGCTAGGATAGTCAGAGGAATAGGGAGGGAAGTTGACTGAGAAATATCAAGTGGTGTTGGAGGGAAAAGAAGGGAACAAAGAAACACAGATTCTCAATTAAACTTTCCTATCTGCATCCTCTTAATTTCCTTGGCCTTAATCTTTAACCTATTTTATTCTTTTCCTAAATGCTCACTTATCAGGTTTTTGTTTCTTAATGTGGGAGATGAGAGCAGGAAATAGTACAATTCCTTTGCCCTGCCAACTCCTAATACTTTGCCGATTCTCTACATAACCAGATACTAATAAAAAGCTACAAAATATTTACTAAATTACAAGTACATGCAATCTTTTCAGCTGTGTTCAAACTAGTGGACATAACAGTTCAAATATTCTGTAGTAGAAAAAGCATAAGGACCAATAGATTGCTGTATATTGCAATTAATTCCTACAATTAATTCTCTCTAATATGTTCAAAGTGACTTAAAGTTCTGTTTACTTTTTTCCCCTTAGGCACTCTTAAAAGATTTGTCTTATAATTTTCTTTGAGCATATTGCAATGACAATTAATTGCTTCTTTGCTTGTTTTCTTGCCCAGTAAAGTTGGGAGTTTTTTGAAGACAGGGACTAATATTGGTCACCATTGTATTTCTAGCAGTTAGCACAATGCTTGGCAAATGGTGTATACTCAATAAATATGTGTTGAATAAGTAAGGAAGGGCAGTATATACTTGCTAAACTGAGTTGAGCACAACCATGTTGATAATTTTAATTTTATTGTGCTATTGAATATATTTATCATGACAATAACAAAACATGCCATTAGAAAGATATAGATGCTAAAAAGGAGCTCTCATCAGCCATTTTTCAACATTTTATGAAAACATTTTGGAATATTTTTTCTTCCAAGAAGTAATTTGAAATACATTTTCATGTGTTTTCAGTTGTTTGTTTTTCAAAGTTGATCTGGGTGTTGTGTTTCCCAAACTTTTTAACGTGCCAGATCTCCTAGTCTTCTTGAATAAATTTTGCCATTAACATTCTAACTACACATTTTTAGTTGTAGGTGCACAAGTACTTGCAAAATCAAAAATAACCTTAAGAATCATTTGATTGGCACTCCACCCCAAGCAGCATATGAAAACAAATTAAATTATATAAAATACTTGTCATAAAAATGTACAAGCATTTCTGTTAAATAAAAACAAACCAATAAATACCTTTGGGACAACACAGAGTATGTATTTATTTAGTTGGAAACATGGGCCCCCTGAAAGTGAGCAGAGCTGAGTTCTAGTCCCAGCTCCTTCTGTGGTAACCTTTTGAACAGTTCACTTTCACCTTCCAGCCTTGGGTTTTCTCCAAGTATAAAATAAGATTTCTATCAGCTCATTTCCAAGGTCACTTTCAGCTTTAAAGTTCTATTCTCCTGTGATTTCCAATTTTATCTAGAAAATAATTTTGGGGGAAAATTCATTTATAGAGCCTGTAGTCCAATCCTTTTCTTAGAACTATATCTATTCTGTAATGGGTCCATACCTGTATGCATAGTATCACCATAATGTTTTGTAAATTTTAATAGTTTATTTGAGGACTTGTGTGTAACATCGTTTTCCTTTTGCCTTTTTTAAAAAAGTCAAACCCTGTTTAAGGTTGGCTGTAATTTCCCTAGATGCTTGAAGAATGCTGAGACATAGGGAAAATCAATTCTGTTTCTATTCTTTACAACCATGCTATAAAGAAAAATAATCATATCATGAGTATTCATTTGTACAGCCAAGATTCTATCTCAGGCCTTTCTTCAAAAGGAATGAAATAAAGTTTACATTTTGCTTAAATGTAGGAAATTTTAAATAGCTGAAATGAATGCAGAGCAGTTCTGGAAAATTTATTTTTTTGTCCTAATGCCTTTCAAGGTGATGTTTTACTTCTAGTTATCCCTAAGGGAATATAGAGATCTCAAATGCTATGTAGATTTTCTTTTCATCTTCTTAAATACAATATATCCATGATCCTTTAAAGAGTTTGAATTTGAAGTGGACCCAGTTTTCACATCAGGATGAATTGACTGCATGGGTCACATTGGAGCTAATTGGTTGCTTCTTACTATTTGACAGAGTTATTTGCACAATATGTATGGAATGTTCTCTTAGGCTTATTTTATTTTGTGTATTTTTCATCATTAGTTGAATTCAGTAGTAAAATATAATTATTTGATGTTTGTGACAGTCATAATAAGATAGTTTAAAAAACTATTATTTTTTGTTCTGAAAATATTTATTAAATTTATTTATTTAAAATATTTAAACCAAGATCGATTGTCTTTCAATCAAAATAATATAAAATTTTGGTAATATTTTTAAGCAAAACATATTTAATGCCTTTAATGAAGATTCAATGAATAATATTAATTTTTAAAAAGCTCTTATCTTCTGCCCTGGCCAGAGTGGCTCAGTTGGTTGGAGAATCTTCCCTAACACCAAAGATGGTGGGTTCAATTTCTGGCCAGGGCACAGCACATCCCTGGGTTGTGGATTCCATCCCTGGTCAGGTGTATGTGGGAGGCAACCAATCAATGTTTCTCTCTCTCTTTCCCCCCGCCTCTCTCTAAAATTAACTAAAAAAAAAAAAAGCTCATATCTTCAACATCCAAGAAGGGATTTGTAAGTCTTAAGACAGCAATTATGTGCTGTGCTTGGTGGTTTGTCAAATGAACCAATTTCCTCCTGCCTTGCCTCTTTCTCTTCTACTGCAAATTCTTGTTCTCAGTGTTTGTCATTAAACTGAGTGATAAAATTAACCACTTTATAGTCTTTATATTTTATTACTTTTGTTCTTGCCATATAAATTTTCTTTCCCTGCAGATCTAGAGAAAATCTCTCTTAAAATTCTACTAGTCAGCTAAATCTTTTAAGGAGGTAAGTTAGGAATGTTTTAATGTACTTAGCTAAAAAGCATAATCAGAAAATCCATTATTAAATGTCATTTCTATTTTATGGTAAATAATAACCTCAGCACTATGGCAAGTACAAAGTGTTTGGAATCAGAAAAATCTGGATTTGAAAGGTATAAATACATCATTAATGAGGTATTTGACACATTATTTTATATCTTTAAACCTAATTTCCCTCATTTACATAAATGTTTTTATGTGGACATGTATATTGGCAGGCCAGACGGGGCACTATTTTTGATGGGTGGAAAGGGTGTTTAGTGTACCTCAGATGATGCTGTATAGGGGGCTGATTACTTCACTCAGCCCAGGGACCGGACCATTGCCTTTTCTAGTAGTGAAAACAGAATTCAATTAAGTCTCTCTCTTTTTTTTAACCATAATGCTGCATGAATTCTGGCTTGAAAGGCTCCCACGCTCTCCTCTGCCCTGTAGCTTTAATCCTATGTTGCTTTTCTTTGTCATCTATCCCCATTCTTTCTTTTAAAATTTATTTTTATGTAAGTATAGTTAGTATATAATCTTACATTGATTAGTTTTGTGTATACAGTATAGTGATTCAATATTTTTATACCCTACAATGTGATCACCCCACTAATTCTAGTAACCATCTATCACCGTGACATCACATTATTTACTTCCCCTTCCCCTTTATCCCCATCCCCCACCCCCTCGTCTGTTGTTTGTGTTTAGATTCCACATATAAGTGAAACCATATGGTATTTGTCTTTCTCTGCTTGATTTACTTCACTAGAGAAATCATCTAATCCAAGCAGGCAGGACAAAGGATGCAAGACACCGAGAAGCCCACACCTTCAACACATGGCCTCAGTCCCTGCTGCTGTATGTGTTGCCCCTATTTGAAATTCCAACACAGGAAAAGATTTGGACACAACACTGCTGACTATTTAGTTACTTAACGACGCCAGAAACTGACTGCGTGTAGCCTTCCAGAAGGCAGGCGTCTTGCTTTATGGATCTCTCTGCAGAACCCATAAAAGTGACGGCGAGAGGAACGGAAGACAGGGTTGGCTGTTCCCTACCCTGACAAGCAGCAGCATTTGTGGCTGCTCCGTGCCATCACTTGAACAAATGAAGCTCATGGAAGCCACATAAGTACTAATATGTGTGCAGGAACTTCCCAATTCCCTTTTCTCAACTGAGGGGTATCCAACCATAAAGATGTTTCCAAAGAGGTTTAACATTTCTGATAGATTGACCTGAAGCAGCTCAGAGCTACATTACATATCAGAGGTGTTACTGCCAAGAGCTTCATTCCTCAGCCACAGCGATCCCTGGAGGGTTCCCCAGAAAGGATATCAGTTACAAGTTTCCTTTGTCCCTGTTTTATGCCATAGTTCTGATTTCTTTTCCAGCTGCACAATTGGGTTTCCAGAATTAAATATTATGCCCTGCACTCTGTTGTTCTCCCTCTGCTCCATTACCAAGTCACATGTCCTGAATTTGTTTCATATCATGGTAAGTTCAGTTGACTTCACCAAACCCTGACAAATCACATATTCAGTCAATGTTCATGGCTTCCTTAAAAGTCCAATCCCCGTTTTCAGATAAATCTATCATTAAGGATAACACTGACTAAAGTATGACATTAATTTTGCACTAAAGTGACCCGTACATTACGTTATGCAGTTAAGTTAGCTCTTAAGAAACAGATGCTTTCTGGGTCCATGACAAGATTATGAAGCAGGAAAAGGTTAAGCTGGACTTGGTTATCCCGGCAATCATCCTGTTTTTTCTAAGTCACCTCGATATACCTTCCATCAACATATGCACCACTAATCTTAGTGGTCAACTACAATTAGGAAATAAATCTTCTAATAGGCACCCCCTTCCCATTGCATGCGGCACCCTAGGCTCTCTATATGACTGACAACTCTTCTCTATGAAATAGAAGGCTAGTACTTTTCAAGAGAGAACTTAAAATAACCCAGAGAATCAAATTTCCTATTGAATTACAGCTCTTCCAAAGGAACAATATGAGAGTTTGTTCATTCATTTAAAAATGTGCATTTATACCTACAACATATTGTAGATTGTGGGGATACAATAGTGAACAAAACAGACAAAAATCTTTGCCTGATGGAATTTATACTTGTGTGCAGAGGGGAGACAAGCAACCTAAATGTGTAAAATCTATATTATTCATGTAACAGTAGGTGTGATGGAGAATGAAAAACAGGGAACAGAGTGGAAAGTGGTAGTTTTGAGTGTTACCTCATAGCTCCCAGAACTGTATGAGGATCACAGTCCAGGCACTGAGATCCTAGGCTTCTGGGGTGCGGGGTGTCTGAGACCAGTAGGGAAAAATTATCCTAAATATCTCAAGTCCAAAAGTGAGGGTGAGGCTGTGACTGTTGGCTGAAGAAGTGCTAGGACTTTTTCAGAAACACTCGGAGTTCTGGGTCCTTCTTTTCCCAGGGTCAAGGGAGGTAGAGGACCAAGAGGTTCCATCTTATCTATAAGAAAGGGAATCTGGGAATCTGTGCCTGGGGGATGAGTCTGTTAGAGACTCTGGCTCCAGACCTCTGAAACTTGTGAGGAAGATGGACTAATCCTTCCTCGAGGCCCCATGAAGACATTCAGATTCAAAGGTCAAGGCACACTGTTTACATTGCAACTCTGTTTGGCTTTTGTCTGACTGCACAAGGTTTACATTAATTGGTGGGAATGAAAGGTGGGGGTGGGGGTGGGGGACAGGGCTTGCTCTGCACCTCTATCTCTGGAAAGCCTGTACATCTCCAAGGCGATACTGAAGTGAGGTACAGAGAGGACAACTTCCTCATGTGTCTACATCAGAAAGGAGGTGTGGATACAGTGAGTCTGAGACTTGATCTGTGCCTTCATGGTCAGCAGTGACCCCTTTGGGTGCCTCTGAGAGCTATGTGAGTGTCTGAGCATGCAAGGAAGAGCTGCGGGTCATAATAGACGGTGATCCCACACTTCTGAAACCAAGCAGTTGGTCTCTCCCATGGTCAATGACGTCAGCCTCCCTTAAAGAGATGGGATTATTTCTCATAGTTCATGAATCTTGGCAAGACTGAATGCCTTGGCTTGCCAGTCAGACCTCACCTAAATTAATTATTCCAAGAATCCAATCCAGCTCCCAAGGAAGCTCCTCTTGATACCAATTGCCCTGTTAACTGCCATCCTCGGTTCACAGAGGTGTTCTATTTGAGATTACTGTATACAATCCTAAAAGTCAGCAATATTATACAAAAACATAATCGAAGAGAGGCTCAAAAGTAAACGAGAAGGTGAAGTTAAGAATAGAAATGCATCGCCATTTCTGGAAGATATAGTCAACACTTTGCCAAGTTACTAGTTTTGAGCCAGATTCCCTTGAGGTTTATGAATGTTTAGGAAGAAGATAATGAGTACATGCATGCTTGTTACTCTTCCTCTGGTCTCTCAAGTGCCCTGTGGGGTGATAAGCTGAACAATAAAGTACTACATGGCACTTGAAGGAGTGAGTGCAACTATCGAATATGTCTGTTTCCATGGAAGTAAGTGTATGCTTTGTGGGAGGACTGGACTGGACATTCCAAAGCTTTCTGTAGGGAAAATACAGTCCTTAAGCTTTTCCTATATGTGGGGGAGGAAAACAAAAAAAGTTCACGTTTTTGCATGTGTTGGCCTTCCTTTATTTTCTGAAGGACTGGGTAGTCCTGATAAGTGAAAAAGGGATGTGATTAGAAGGATATGAATATGGTATTAATTTTCCATTGTGTCAACATTGTACAATAGTGCTTTTGAAATCTAATTTGCTGATGAATTAAGAAGGAATCCTGTTGGTTTAAGACAACATAAATATCAATATTTCCTTTCATATTTTGGAGGAAGCTCAATGAAAGCAATAGGAAATTATTGTTTGTGGCTCATTAAAATAGCTATTTATAATTATTCTGTTTTGACATCTACTCTATATGAATATGATAATTCTGACCTTCAGTTATGGAGTCAATGAAATGAAGATTTTGAAACTGCCTTTGATAGGATGTGCTTTCATCATGAACTATTTTCAGGGTCTCTGTGGAAAATGAATATGTTGCCAGAAAATTTTTCATCTTCAGTGTGTTTGTTTTCAATGTCTTTGTTTCACTTGTTACTAATTATCTACCTCAGAGGAAGTGAGAAAATATCAAATTAAGGTGAGATACTTGCATCCAATATTCAAACTTAAAAGGCTGATTCTGCGAGATAGCTTCATGAAAATATCAATGGATAGACTTAAGTGAACATTTTAGCAATTGTCCTCATAGGTGCATAAAATGGGCAATGAGGTTTGTCCAAATGCTTTATAAGAAATTTTAAGTTAAGGAGTTGAAAGTCAAGTGGTAGGATTATTAGTTGGTTAATTAATTTATAGAGCACAAATTGCAACAAGGAATTATAGTGCAATTTCTGAAAAGTAACACATCATTGATTATTTAATTAAATTATAACAGCAGTGAGAAAATTTACATAATCTTTTAAAGGAATTTTTCTGTTTTCTCTTTTAAATCATAATTTTAAATTACAAGGATAATACATGTCTGTTGTAGGAAATGTAGACAATATGGGTTAGCAAAGGGAAGAAACTAAAAATCATCCATTAGCCTACTGCTGAGAGTTAAGTACCATTAACATTTTAAAGTATTTTCTTCCAGTCTTTTTTATACATATAATATATATTCTTTTTAAACAAAAAATAGGATTATCATCTATCTATCTATCTATCTATCTATCATCTATCTATCTATCTATCTATCTATCATCTATATATCTATCTTATTTTAATACTCTGAACATATATTTGTGTGTGTGTGTGTGTGTGTGTGTGTGTGTGTGTGTGTGTTTGCAGGGTATTCTTAATTTTTTTAAATATTATTACTTGTAATGTTCTCTTAGTAGTCATGTTATTTAAATATTATTACTTGTAATGTTCTCTTACAAGAACATTACAAGTAATGTTCACTTATAGTAGTCAGTTCATATAGATATTCTATAGTTTTTTCATAAGAATATCTCATTGTTGAATATTTAAGTATTAGGTTTTCTAAGTTTTTGCTATTATAAACAACTTTGTAATAAATCTCTACATACACATTTTTATACTAGAGGCCCAGTGCACTAATTTGTGCATGGATGGGGACTCCTGATCAGGGCCATCTCACCCAATCCCGATTGGGGCCATCAGATCCAGCTGGCTGGAGGGAGGGACCACAAGAGGTTGGCCAGCCACGGGAGATTGGCCATGGGAGCACACTGACAACCAGAGGGCAGCTCCTTCATTAAGTGTCTGCTCCCTGGTGGTCAATGTGTGTCATAGCTACCAGTTGGTTGGCCGGTTGTCTGGTTGTAATGGTTGCTTAGGCTTTTATATATATAGATACCTACTAATTATTTTTAGAAGTGATATTGCTGGATCAGTGATTTTTAAGTATGCAAGCATATCCTATGTCAATATAACAGTTTTATCTTCTTTCCAGTTCTTCTCTTCTGATACTTTTTCTTTTTTCTAATTATATTAGCTTGTTCATATCTACTAATTGTTTAAAATTTTAAATAGTGGACATCGTTGTCTTATTCCTGACTTTATGAACAATGCACTCAGTGTTTTCCTTAAACATTATTCTCTCTTTTTGGCCTGAGGTAGATATAATTTATCTTGTAAAAATTATCCAGTTAGTCTTATTTGATGAAGAGTTTTTGTCAATAGTTTTTGCCGATTTATGTCTAATGTCTTTATGAATATATAGAAATAATAATATGATCTTTCTCTTCAATATATTAATAGAATAAATTATATTAAGAGAGTTCCTAATTTTGAACTATTTTTGTAAACTCCACTTGGTCAGAACAAATAATTGTTTTAACCCACTGCTAGATTCTGTTTGCTAACACAAATATACAATACTTTTACCACAATCTCTGAAAGCCCAATATGTTGGTAAGTTTGATATCAAAACTCAGTTGGGATGGAAAATTGGCCTAAGATGATGCAAGATTCTATATTTATTCAGTCTCTGTAATATAATCTATATATATAAAAGCCCATTGACTGTATGGCAGAACAACCAGAACAACCGGAGTGACCGATCACTATGATGCACACTGTGGTGGCCAACCAGCCCTATCATTCCCCCCAAATCCTGTGACCTCTTTCCCCTGCCAGCCCTGCCCCCAATTCCCCCCCCCCTACCCACTCTTCTCTCCCATTCTGAGGTGCCCAAGAGCTGCCCTGAGGCCTGGAGCCCCAGTGGGGGGGAGTGGCTCAGTTCCTGGCTGTGCTCCTCCAGACCTTGAGAGCACCAAATTACAAATGCAGCTGCCACAAGGGAAGCCTGGCTAAGAAGTGGGAGGAACGCACAACAAAGAGGGTGAGAACTGAGGAAAAGCCTGCCTGGAAGAACCCGCACTAGGGGCAGCCACGCCCCCACCCCCAACTCCACCCAGCCCTGCAGGCTGCCTGATAGACACTACTGTGAGGCGGGTGTGGAGAGGGCTCCCTGGGCATTTGAGGGGGGTGCACTGTGACTCCTGCACGCCACCACTGCCCCTCACTAACCTGTGCCCAACACTGTGCAACCACCCACCTGTGCCACAGCCACTGCTTCCTCGTGCTCACGCTGTGGCCATAGGCACCAAAGCCTCTTCCTGCCCTGTGCTCCTGGCCAGCCTTGGGTCAGTCAACCTCCTGCATCCCCTCTCCCTGCTGGCCCGGCCCAATGGCCCTTATCAGGGCAGGCCAGTGGACCCCACCCATACACAAATTCATGCACCAGGCCTCTAGTTGTTGTAGAAATGTTAATGTGTTATTGACTGAAGAATGCTGCACTATACCCTCTGGCAATGTGATATATTATACCATATACGAACCCCATTTCTTCTGTAAAATTCACAACCCAAGGGCTTCAGATTGGGGATTTAGTATTTTAATAGTTCTTCGTTACTAATAAAAAATAAGGTTGCCCTCTACTTCCTTTTTCTTAGTGTGTAATCTTTGGTTTGTATTAATGTTATACTCCAAGGAAAAAAAAGAAATGGAAAATTTTGTTATGTCTCTCCTCTGGAAGAGTTTAAGTAACATTATACTTATCTTTTCTTTAAAGGATTGCTATAACCTTTCAAATTATAAAGTATAATAGTTTCTTGAAAATTCACTTAGTTTAAAGGCCCATAAAGTAAAAAGTCTGCTTCTACATTCTCACTTCTACTCTTCTGGTCACTGTTAAATATTTGCTGTGCATTATTCTAGAACTTGCTCTAGTTACTAGTTACATACAAAAATAACAAAAAGTGCTTTAAAAAAATTAGCCTTGGCCTGTGTAGCTCAGTTGGTTGGAGCACAATCCTGTACACCAAGAAGTGGCAGTTCGATTCCTGGTCAGGGCACATAGCCAGGTTGAGGGTTCCATCCCTAGTCTGGACGTGTGTAGAGGCAACTGATTGATGTTTCTCTCTCGCATTGATGCTTCTCTCTCTCCCTTCCTTTTTCTCAAATCAATATTTTTAAAATTGCACAATGAAAAAAATAAAAATTAATCTAATTTATTAGTGAGGTTTAACAGTTTCATATCTTTTAAACGTCTGTAATTTGTTTGTGAATGCTGTGTACTTTTCTGTTGTTTTTATTAACTCAATTTATAAGGATTTAAAGTTCTAAAGAGATTATCTCTTGTCTTTACCTTCTCATTACTACTCCCTATAAGTAACCATTGAATCATTATTGATGTTCTATTGTGTAGCCATTTAGCTCTTTTCCTATGTACAAATTTAATATTTATTTAAAATTATATATCTGTTAACAGTAAAATGTTTAAATATATATATATATATTACTTAAAAGGTATGCATTATAGATAGGATACATTATTATATTATGTATAAAATAATATGTAATCTACTATACACTGCTTGCTTATTTCACACAGCAGTAAAAAATGTCACTAAGGTATTTTTAAAGGCTGAAATAGGTTTCATTACTTCATTGAAGGTCTATTACATTTTCTCTCACCTTTCCACTCCGAAAATGCAGTGAAAATTTAGGGCATGAATGTGGGACAAAGTACAAGAGCTGGAATTGCCTCCTTTCCCCTAAGTCACATGAAAATTGTGGTGGAAACCACCTTAACAATTGTTCTAACATTCTCATCCCTTAATATGTTTGCCAACGTCATCAATCTCAAATATTATCATTACAATATTGGAATCTCTTTAATTTCTAACTCCTTGATCCCTTGTGAATTTAAGTGAATTGCCATGTATTTACCAGACATTTGGTTTTCTTCTGTGAATTTCCTTTATATGCCCTTTGCTCCTTTCTGTCCTCCCTGTGGAACTGTTTTCCTCTTATTTCAAGGAGCTCTACGGATATGAGGGATATTAACTAACATGTGTGTCAAACCTTATCTCCCAAGAACCTCTAAAAGGCATCTGATGCTTGTAAAGTCCCCCCCCTCCTATCTGCCCCTCCCTTTATTATATTCTTTCCGGTTGACCTTTCGGCTAGTCTGTTTCCTGCTTTATTTGTTTCACTACTAAACTAGAAGAGAGTCAGGGATATGGAATTAAATATTTGAACAGGGCTTATGACAACTTTAGCTTAGTTAGAAAGGATATGAAAATTTCTCACTTCGTGTGTGTGGAGGATTTTGTGGGTGTTTCCTGTCTATTACAATTTTTCATGAAGTGACTTTTCCTTCAAAACCATGAATAATGACTGAATATATATCCCAGCGAAAACATAGAGCTGGCGGACATACTGGCTGATGAAATGTAAAAAATGCAGTTTGTGGTTCTGATGCCCCGATGATCATATATTTTAGGAGTCAAATGTATGATCAGTTACCAAATATTTGAAATATATATATGATACTCCGAGATAGAATGTTTTCTTCAAGCAGATGCTGTGCTAATCTATTTTTTTTCATAATATAAAAACAAAAAAGCATGAGGCGTATTCACTAATTCACATGGAAAGGACTGGGACTGAAAGATAGGTCAAAGTAATATTATCTTGGGGACAGAAGAACAGTCTGGAAATGTTATACATTTCAGGAGCCTTTTGGATTACTAGCTCTTGCAGGTGTATAGAGCAGGGAGAAACAAATGTTTAATGATACTTTTAAAAACAATACATTTCTACGTTCCCATGTTAATTCCCCCAATCTTCCCCAAATAAATAATTACTGTCCTCTTGCTACTCCTGGCTTGTGTTTCCTTAATGTTTCTATTTTATTCTGACCAAATTGAGAGTCTTTATTTGTTGCTAAACTAACTTTAATATAAAAGACTATATTTTATGGCATGGCTATATTCATTGATAACCATTGAAAAGCTTGCTTGAGGTAATAAATTGAAATTTTTCTTTTTTTCCCAAACATCCTATGAGAAAAATGTTACAAGTATATGTAATTAAATCAATTCATAAAAATTACATTATGGAGAATAAAGATGGGCTATCATTGTTTATTTAGGGAACATAGTACCTTGTACTTTATAATATTTTAAAAAATACTTGCATCCAAAGGTAATTGTTACATTTTCATTGGCAACTACTGTTTTCTGGAAAACCATACGTGTCCATGTACTTCTTTGCTTTGTTTGTTCTTAAATAATCTGAGAAAAAAGATTTTTATATTAGCTGAATATTGAGTTTTAATATTAGGTGTGGTAGATTCTATTGCTTTAAACTTCCATTTTATATCTTTAATGCCTCTTGCTCTTGGCAAATTATAATTCAGGAAAGCAGAAAAATCTAGTATGCAAAATCTAGTATTTGGCAGCCAAGATAATCAGCATTTATGCACACTGAAAATTTTCAATATTTATGAAGAATTTTAAAATGTATAAAATGTGATAGAACTATTTACAAATTAAGACCTAGTGCCTCTACATTTTCCACAGGGTTGATTTTAATCTTGTTTTTTACATATAAGGAAATAGTAGTATACTTTAAAAATAGCTTACATTATAATGAACAAAATAGTCTTGTCATATAGAATGAGACAGTATTATCATGTATTGGAAATTTAGGCAACAATTCTAGATCTATTTTGTCATAGTAAACATCTATTTGCCTTCACCTTTTCTTTTCATGGGTGACCTGTTTCTGTTTTCTGGGCTAGGCCTCCAATGAGGGCAAGCAAGACGAGGCTTAGTCTGTTGTCTCAATAAAATACTGGTAACACTGGTGGTCATAGGCATTCTCTAGTGGTCCTTAGTATGCTCCTCTTAGCAATGATTATACTGTATTTTTGGGCACAAGTGACTAATTACTGGGATTTAATAATTATAAAAAGATGTCATAATGTTATAGTATAAGAGTTAGTATTTCTGCTAACTCTAATTTAGGCTCATTTCCTTTATTTAAAAAGGAAAAGAACATTTACTTGGAAATGGTAAGAGAAAACAGAAGTGGTTGTTTTGTAGTGTTTCATGAACTAAAATTTGGAAAACTTTACTAATATTTCTTGTTCTGTCAACATATGCTCTTCAGGAATACTAATGGATTACAAATTGAACTAATAGAACAATTCAAGTTCATTCATTGTTTTTGTACAAAGAGGGTTTCATTTCAAGACAAATTCACACTCTGGCAAGTAATAGATTGAACTAGGATAACCTTGGCGACAGATTACGTATGACTAGCTTGTAATGGCTGATTTAACATCTGACATGGAAATTAACCCTGGATATATTATAGGCTTTGGTGTGGGGTAGCAGGGAGATGTGGCAGATGCATGTGTAAAAACTCTTATTTTAAATGCATGGTCTTGTATGGTTTAATTCTGTGAGTACTCTGAGTATGTCCAGACAAGAGATTTTAACTGTAAGCATAATTTCATTTACCCTAAATGTAAAAACAAAGCCAACCAGGGCCACTTAGGGAAGAGAGGATCCTCAAGGACCTATTTAGACAGTTGCTTCTAGAGAGAGAAAAAAAATGTTCAGTCAAAGACTTGTCAATCCTAATTTTAAAGATTGATTAGGTAGCTGATTTTTTTCTTCCTTCTGTCCTTGGAGAAAATGAAAAATAACAGGTCCCCTTCCACTTTACACTAACCATTCATATACTTTATGACAGTTAGCTTTCCCTTGAGTCTTCTCTTCTCCAGGAAAAATTATGCTAACTCCTTCAGTCTGTCCTCATAGGTCCTATTTTTCAACCATTAAATCATTGTATGGTTCTCCCTGTACTTTTCCCAGTTTCTTCAAAATCCCTTTAAAAATATAAAGTCTTAAGTTTTACATCTTTGTCTATATTAGATAGATTAGAATGCCAGAGGAATATTTCTTTCCACATTCCACGTCGAAAAGATGGTTACAAGACACAGGTCAGCTGGATGATAGGGAAAAGGAGAAAAAGAGAAGCCAGGCGAGCAGTTTAATATTCAACTCATTGGCTTTGTATGATCAGAAAGAGTAAAAACTGGGCCTGATAAAATGTCACAGGATTCTTCGTAAGCCCTTTGCAAAGATACTAAAACATAAAATTACTATAAAATCCATCAGGCTGCTTTTGAGTTTTCTTTAACTAAATAACTTAATACTCCTCTTTCATAATTATAATTCTGCAAAGTAAAACATTAGTATGTGAACTAACATCATGCCAAGTTCAGGTCCCCAAAAATGTGTAATGGAGGATGATGAGCCCTGCTAACTCAAGAGAGGGCATGGGGATTCAACGTTAGAGTGACCTCACCTTAATTAAGAGCTAGAACCACTTTTTCAAGTAGATATTAATGCCAAGAGGGGACACTGGTGGAGTGTTACTCAGCAAAGGTTTATTATTGGGTAGTACATGACCAGTAGGAAGAGCATGATATTGGCTTAGCTGACATGCTGTTCCGGGTTTATGGCCTGGTATTTTCTTCTCTGCAGCATCACCTTGATTTTGGGTAATGCTGTAGTAATTTCTACCTTTCCATTGCATGGGGGCCAAAAAGATCTTATCAACCAAATTCCCCTCTATAACAATTACTGTGAGAGCAAGATTCCATGGTAATAAAATCCTAGAATAAAAGCCCTAGAGTTTCTAGTGTTTTCTTACTTCAACTTAGGTGCATTGATAATTGAATTCTGTATTTATTTGATAATGTTAAACCTAAAGTCCTATCTATACCAAAAGCAAAATACTGGCATTTATCCTCTCTACTCTGGGTTATGCACGATGAAATAGGTCAACCGCTTCATAACCTCCATGAGAGAGAAATTCAGTCACTACGGAAAGACGGTACTTATCCTTTCCAATATCCTCCTTATCAATCAACAATAAATAATAGGCATCACAACAAAGTTGGCTTATAAAAGCTTTAGTTCCCCCAACTGAATGCTTCATGATTCACCCGTTGCTGGTTTATTTTCACTTTAGGGTGGGATAAAAATATAAATTGGCCAGGCCCACGTTGAAAAACCACAGGCCGATCTGAGAGGGCTCTTGCATTGAATGGTGTGCAGAGGTGAAATATTTGTATTTGGCGCTAACCCCTCTTTGAAAGCTAATGCAGGACGGTCTTACCATTTTTGCAGACAGGACAACATTGCTCTGGTTCATAGACTGGGTTGACACACTCAGGAACTGCGCAGTCTGCTACAACACAGTGAACTTCATTGCTGGGCTCACAGCGACACCATTCACATGGAGAGGGCTAGGAACAAATCTAAAATTAGCCCCTTTTCTCCTATAACTTAATGCTTGCACATTCATATGCTGTCAGAAGACAAAACATTAGTGTTTATATTGGCTTTACTGTATTAACTCCATTACCATGTGTATGATCATTCTTCCCCAATGGAAGGCAACCTAGACGTCCAAGCCACGGTAGGTTGTCATGTGCATCTTAGGTTGCCAGGAGCAACTGGGCATTCATGTATGACTTTCCTGCCTATGCTCCTACTTCCCAAAGACCATTTTGGACAACTAATATGTCACCTCCTGGTTTTGTTTCCAGATGTGCTGATTGCTCTGCCTTCCTCTCATAAAGAGGAATGAGACTGGAACATGTGAAGTAAGTTTTTGCCATTCATCATTTTTCTTCCTAAAGAAAATTACCGAGAAACAAGAACACGGTAAATGGACATTCTTACCTTTTTTATGAACTCTTTTGTTCCCAGCTAACCTAGACACTAAATGACTTTTTTTTTCATGTGAATTTTAGAGGAGATTGCATTTGGGATGCAAACATCCAGGCACTGCCTCTTGGAAGATTTAGTGAATACCTCGCATCTTGCCTGCTTACTTTTATGAACGAACTAAAATCCATCGGCTTAAAAAAGCCACTCTTGACTTATAAAGCCACTTTTTAAGAGTCAACGACTCTAAAAATAGAGCTGAAAAATGATTCATGTAGGAGGAAAATAAATTGATTGTAAATTGTAATTGAAAAAGAAAAATAAATCAGAAAGCTATTTTTGTCTTCAAAGTACTTACCGATTGAGAGTGAGTTTGGGGTTTTGTTTCCTTTTAGAAACTGCTTATACCACAGATAATCTTAAGCAGTGGCCCCTCTATGACTTTCACATTCTTTACAGGCTCTAGCTCTCCTTTCTCATGAAACAGAGGTTGCGAATTCTGGGATGACAACTTGGAGGTCTTAGAAGTTATGCAGGTCTATGTATCTCAAATCAAGCCATTTGTTTCCAGATAATTCTGCCTCCATCTCTAGGCCCCAGTCTCTCCCTCCCAGACTGTGTTAGTTAAAGCCCTCTGCCTTTGTCTCAGTGGCTAGTGCCCATACCATTGTCTGCTCTTATTTCTTCTGGAACTTGTAAATTTGAGTAATATCAGTGCTCCTGGACTCAGGGAGCCTGGGGGGATGGGGTGGTGGTGGAAATCTTTCAACTAATTATCTTAAAAGTAAATTTATATTTGCTTTCTGCTTGAAGAATTATTTTATTTTCAAACTTAGTAGGAATAAGAGAAGTATACACAGAATCTGTGGGAAAACATTGCTATTTCTTAACATGGTGATAAGTTTGTTAAAGGGCAGAGTTAAGGGCTTTACCAGGTGGTGAGTTGTGTTAAGCATTTCAGGAGAATTTACCGGATTGTCCCTAAAGCTGGGATATTCCTGAAGCTTCTCCACTGAATAATCTCAGTACATGAAGGAAAAGCTTTGAAACCACAGCACACTATCTGATGGAGGAAATGTTTAATGAGGAAACAGTGAGAGAGATGGACATTCTTGCTGCTATACTGTTCCGTTATGATATCTTACCTTCCCACGCAAAATTGTCAGGTGGCCCCCTTTCCTTGATTAACTGCAAAGTAGTGGCTGTGCACAGCCTTCTTAAAGCACAGAAGGACTTGGCCCGCATTTCTTGCTAATATGAGAGAAAAAGGAGCCACTGGTATGATCGCTTCCATACCCTGTCCTTCCTCAGCTGTGATCCTTTCTTCCTGCTGAAGGAGGGGCTGATCTGTGTGACTCCAATGGACTGATTCTGGCATTAAAAGCCTCAAAGACCCCCTACATGTTCCCATGCAAAACATTTCCCTCAAAGTAACTGTGATCTTTGAGAAAGATCTGTTGGACGACTAGATTCCCAACGAAGACTGATGAAGATTACCATCCTAATTCAAACAAGAGCAAGAATGCTATTCTGTGCACTCCCCTCTGAGGAGTTTATTTTTCAGTGATTTGTACATTCTTCACGCATCCAGATCCTCAGGAATAACCATTAGCAACTACATAATTGATTTATACAGTGTAGGTATTTCCTGCTAAGAAGGAGATTTCACTAACTAGGGTGGTACGTGCAGAAAGAGATCATTATGGAGCCGCAGATGTGAGTTAGTAGAAAGCTGTAGTAGGCTGAGGTTAGGTTGGCACGCGGCTCACGTTCCTGGAGCTCGGCATCTTCAAGCCTTGGAGGCTGGTAGCTACCCTGGTATCTGGGTAAAGCACTGACAGATACTGGTCCTGCAAAGGCCCTGGGGCGTCTGCCTGACATTGGTGGAGGCTGGATGTGTGTGGACTGGAATCCTGAGAAACATTCTGTGTAAGAGCTAAGGCCGCAAGGCTTCCTGGCTAACGTATGCCTGCTTTCTTTCCTTCCTTCCTCCCTTCCTTCCTTCCTTCCTTCCTTTCTTCCTCCCTTCCTTCCTTCCTTCCTTCCTCCCTCCCTCCCTCCCTCCCTCCCTACCTCCCTCCCTCTCTTCCTTCCTTTCTTTCTTTTTATGCCTGTTTTTGAAAGGATTTTGAGTAATCAGAAACATAAATTAGAAAAATAAAAATGTCACCCTAGCCATTGGCAGATACTACATTTTCCTGAAACTGGCTTTATTCATGTACCACATTCATTTGTCCCTTCTTGGCCCAGAATCTCTTGTCTGAAACAAGTTATTTCCGCTTTTCTTTTTATTCAGTCTTTTGTTTTCAAATAATATCTGTTTCAGTCTTATTTCTTCTCATTTTAAGCCTCTTGGGCCCCTCTCCTTCCCCTCTTCACAGTCCATCGAGTTTAACCCAGTGGCCTCCCTCCGCAGCCCCTCTGCCTCTTGCCGTCCTCTTTCCCATGCTCTCCAGTCCAGACACCCTCTTTCCTTGCTCAATGTGACTTCCTTCACTGCCCTGAAAACACACTGCTTAAACATTGAGAAGTTTCCTAGGAGTGAGCAATGAGTTACTTGGACAATAATTTCAGACTTTAAAAATCCTTCCTACCAAACAGCATACAACTGTGAAAGGTTTGGCGCTTTGAATAAATCTTTACATCTTAAGCACTGAGCTGGGTACAGATTTCCCTTTATCAGACTCTTCAATATCAAAACTATAGATTAAATCTGAAAACATCCCGGTAAAACCAAAGATTAAACAATAAAGTTATCCTTAGCGGAACAGAGGACACTGAAATAAGTACTTGGGGAAAATTACTCTTACTAACTTTTTGCAGAGAAACATGTGAATTATGTGTGCTACATGGCTTTAACAGCCAGAGATTTGGGAAGATGATTAAATGACACCATCCTAAAATTTTATACCAGGAAAATCTATTCCTAGAAATGTCAAGGAATATTTTACTTCTACGAAAGGTTTGGAACATAAAGTAACATTCACTATATATACCTTATGCACCTTTACAGAAATCTTAATTGAAATTAGGTTTCAAGGTCAAATTAATTTGTTACTGAATATATTCGATGATCTGAGTATATGACTATTATGAATCCCTATACCTCCAGCTTAGTGTTTTGAATATCAAATGTGGGACCCTTTTTAAGCAGAAACCTGGCATTTTATCTATAGTTCCTGCTATCACTGAATACATTTGCATGGCAAATCCAAACGTTGCCCCAGCTGCCCCCAAATTTCAAATGGTTTTTCTGATATATATTTATAATTAATAGAGTAAAAGGAGACTCTTAAATATTGGCTTAGGTGACTAGAATTCCAATATTCCTTCTTGGTATTAGAATGGAAACATGGCGATATACATTGTTTTCAAAGTGGTTAACTTCTCAAGATCTTGATGCTGAAATCCATTGTCCCTGTCTGTGATTTTTGAGGATTCTTGGAGAATTGGAGGAGATGTACCAGAATTTTGGAAATAGTAGATTGCTCCATGATGCTTTAAAGTGGAAAACATATAATGAGAACTAGTAACTTAATGACTGGAATAATTGAGTAACTCCTGAAAAATTGTCAAATATATTCTTTGTGAGACTTTGGAAGCTAACACCCGACTATTAGAACATGCTATTATAGACTTGTTACACAGAGTTCTCCTAATGTTTATAAAAAATGTACATTTATTTTGTATCCATACCTGTGGAAAGCCTGGATGTTTGGTCCATACATCAGTACCTCATGGCATCATTATTTATGTGGTGACTGCTATTGGCATTGTTCATAGAGTGCCAGGAGGGTATGGTAACAGCCTATAAGACTTGTTATATGAATTCAAACCTCAGAGTGACAAGGATCATAGTAGTATTCAGTTTCCTACTTTAATTTGGTGAAGTTTAAGATAACAATGTTCATACAAGTTGAAGAACTCTAAATTAGAAAAAAATAGAAAATAATATTTCACTTAGTTGGCTTTGTTTGGGTGGTACGGTAGCATGGTTAAAAGCAAGTTCCTATTAACCATGCTACTTGAATTCTAGTCTTAAATGCTTTACTTACTAGCTGGGAATCTTTGGAAAATTATATAACCTTGATGTGCCTTAGTTTCTTAATCTACAAAATGGGAATAACAGCATTACCAACTTCACAGCTACTGTGAAGCACATAAAAATATATAAAATATTATAACTATCATCATCATCATTGCATACTTAGTGAGAACTTTTTGAAAAAAATTCAAAAAGTATACAATTGGAAGCATAAGACTGTTTAAAAGAATATTTAGCTTATTTCTCTTATTAAATTGTCATCTGGTTGCAGAGGTGGTTGTGATAAAGTGTTTTTTAAAAATATATTTTTATTGATTTCAGAGAGGAAGGGAGAGGGAGAGAGAGATAGAAATATCAATGATGCAAGAGAACCATTGGTTGGCTGCCTTCCTCACAACCCCCACTGGGGATAGAGCCTGCAACCCAGGCATGTGGCCTGACTGGAAATCAAACCGTGACTTCCTGGTTCATAGGTCGATGCTCAACCAGTGAGCCACACTGGCCGAGCAGTTGTGATAAAGTTTTATAGGACTTGGTTTGGTGGTGGTGGTGGAGGAGGGTGGTTGTGAACTAAAAGAATTAATCCTGTCAGAAATTCATTAAAATTATTAGAAGCCTCTAGATAAAGAATGATTGTGAATGGTTAAAATTACCATTAAAAGTCACTCAGAAAAAGAAAGGCAACGAACTTATTTTATTTTCCTGAAGTCTGATCATTTAGATGTCAATTCAAATGCCCTCTCTCTCATCATCTCCTTCCATCATGCTGTCCATCCAGGGCACTAATCAGTTCATGAAATCACCTTATGGAATTTGTTTAGACTTTATTCTTATCTGCCTTCCCTACAGATTATACACTTCTAATATGGTAGTATGTTGTTCATTGCTATATTCTCAACGCCAGGAAGGCATCTTAGCACATGGTAAATACTCAATAAATAGCTGTTAACATATGCACAGTCATTTATGCATTATTTATATTTTCTTATTTGTTCAGCCATACCTCTGGGCAGCTCCATCTGTGTTCAAGGGCACTTTAGGGGGAAAGATTTCTGACTATGAGTTAGGAAATAACTATTTGAGTTTCAATATTACGGCAATGAACATAAACTCACTCTCTAAAGGGAATTTGAAATTCATAATATCTATTGTGTGGATCACAAGGTAAGTAAATCTTCAATCACCCCATTGACTGGACAATCTAGCAGATGATTGCAGACTTTTACTGCACTAGAAAAACACCATGATAACTAAATATAGGACCAGAATATGTGTGGAGGAACTGCTGGAGAGACTGAAAAACTCATCTCCTTTTATAATGTGTGTCAAGTTTAACGGTTGCTTATTGAACAAAATTATTTTAGTGTATTATTATAAAATATATTTTATAAAAAAGCCCAAATTTTAAACATGTCCATTCTCCTAAAGGGCAGGTTAGCATACAAAGTCTAACAAAACTCATTCTGAATGTTCTGAGAAACAGAACTTGCTTTCCAGGAAGCCCATTGTGCATATTGTTGAAGGCTGAAGGGACAGGATATATTCTAAGCGCCATGTTGCAGCATCCTCATGGTGTCATGTGTGCTTTGGCACACGTGATACTAGACTTTGGACACCATGTACTCTATGTCTTTGATAATTGTAAAAAATTATTAAAAATAAGATAGCTTTGATTGCCTCTGCAAAAACTTCCCATTAAACAACTATTTAAAACCTGATCTCTACCAAGGAAAAGATACTGCTTTAAGAGGCACTCATCTTTTAGAGATAATTTATGGCATAAATTTCATCACTTTATGAAACAAATCTCATTACTTTCAAGCTGTATGAGAAATTTGGAAGATGCCATTTCAAAGTTGCTGATGCCTGTCAGGAATCTCACTGTTCACTTCATTAAAATATACATTAAATTACAGAGTACAAGGATTTTTAGCACCCACTGCCACTCTTGTAGCCAGTAATTTGCATGCGGCTGGAGTCCCCAAATAGTCAATGGATCTAATGGGTTTTAACCAAATTTTACCATCATGTGAAAGAAGACCCATCGCACTACTGAATAAAATGCTCCTCAGTGTCCTATACTAATGGGATCGTTGTAACCTCTTCAGTGATCTGCCCTATTGATTGGAGGATATTTGAAATACAGAGGTCACAAGTCTTATCAAATTATGAACAGAGTTGGGACTTCTTTAAGAATTTTACTACTGTTGAAGCAAATAAAAAATCAGATGCATATATATTTTTTTATAATCATCACAGCTGGTCAGCAAATGTATATGCTGGTTATCATTTGAATAACAAGTTAAATACTAACTGTTTTGGCTTTTTCTTAGGAGTTGGTATTTTGAAAATATATTCTGGAACATTATTTCTACGAGTCTGTTAAAAACCACTTCATGTTTGTTAAAAATGCAAACATTTTAGCCAAGTGATTGTAAAAATGCACACAGCTTAGCCTATGTAGATATGGTAAACCAGGTAGGTAATAAACAAAAATTCAGAAATATAAAATAGAAATTTAAAAATTATTTATTTGGCATATTTATTAAATATAGGATATATGTATATAAGGTAAACCAAGATGAACTACATATCTAGCTTGCCCTCAATAAATGACAATCTAAAAGACAATAGTGATAATCTAGATATCTATAAAAATAAGTTTAATGTTTAAGGATTATTGGAGTAAATCTTTATATTTTCATTTGCAATTACTCCAAGCTAATGTAAAACTCAAGAATATTGCAAAACAGTTGATAAAATGCCCAATAAAAAATTACTCATTATGAAGTACAAAAAAGTCCCTTCATTCTTGAAAATTCTTCATTATGGTTGGAACACAACAGTGACATTATATTAATGGCCTTTTCCCCCTTATTTTTCCTTAAAATATGTATTTAAATAGACTTTGGGCAGGCAATCCTATAATTACATACTGACTATTCTGATAAACTGGTCATCTATTGAACCAATTTTTTTTCTGAATGTTTTCAAGACAAAATGCAGCTTTTTCTGAAGTATGAATAATAACATACGGAAAGAAAATACAGATAAGGAGAATGTAAGCAAAACTATCTTTCTTTAGTTACAATCACAGATTTATTTTTTTAGGTAGGCAAGCACACTTATCAAGGAAATATCAGCTTGTGTTTAAAAGGTGGGGGGTGTTCTTTCAGCCTTTAAGATCTTAAGGGAACCCAATGGAATAGACAAAGGCTAAAGGATTCAAGATAAAGATTTGTATAAAGCATCACACCTATACTTGTGAAATAGCTGAGAAAAGCAGCAGCCTAGTCCTTCACTGATAAGCTGGATTGACAGTTGACTTTGGCACAAGGAAGGTCCTTGACAATGAACCAAGTATTTTCAGTAGAGCCTGTATGTCTCCATGCCAGGGATGCTCCTCCAATCACCCATTTATGCCGAAGGGAAAAAGTAACGTTATAACTTAAAAATTTCACTTTTTGACACTGAAAAGGACAGATGATTGAGATCACGTAAAAAGCTAGTAATCTATAATATCATGAAACAAGGCCCATGTGTGGGTGGGGGAGAATACATCACCATTAGAATTCTACAACCTGAAGGAATTATGTGAGATGCTAATATGCTAGTCCCATTCTATGGGAGACATTAGAAGGAGGTGGTGATGGAAAAGCGAGAGGGCATAACTCAGCCTGCTGGCCTTACATGGTGACATTGAATTGAGGGCTTCTGGTCATCTAGGAGAGAAAGGAGTCATAGGCCTCATACAACCAAATCCATTTGTATTGGGAGTGCCAATCAGATTATTACCTAAGAAATCTCTTTGCCACCCTCAGTATTTCTCTGGGCAAAAATTTTCTAAAAGTTGAAATCTTTTTTCTTCATTTTCCGTTTGCTGGCAACGTTCTCTTACATGTTACAAAGAGGGAGTAATTAAAAATTAATAAAGCAAAGTGCTTATAACTGCTAATATTAAAATATATTAATTTTCAACTTTAATTCCCAATAGCAATTTCTATTAAATTTTAGACTTCATTATTTGATACTTACTTAACTCACAGCTTACCTCATTCAACAAAAATACATTGAGATGGCTTATGGGCAATAAGATGAAAGTATAAAAAATCTTGACTGAGGAGTTGCTTGATAAGCCTTTCAACTTTAGTGTGCACTCTTGTGCAAGGTACAGCAGATGCAGTCGTAATTTTGAAACTATGTATACATTTGTTAGTCTTATTGCCCAGTAGAATTTGGTTGTATGGAATAAGCACATTTGGAACTCAAGTCCTGCCATCAAATACTATTGTTTTACCTTGGCCAGATCACTTAAAACACTTGAACCTGGTTTTCTCATTTGTAAGATGAAGGTGATAATAACCTAATAGAAATAGGGCTCTAATTTTCTCACTTGATTTTTATGAGACAAAAAGGAACTTTTAAACTCTGTGAACTTGTAAAAAAATATACTGTCGTCATCATAGCTTTCAACTTGACCAGTGTTTCTTTTCTTTATTTCCCTTTGTATATTATCAAGGAAGTTCTATATTAATCATACATAAATTATTTTTCTTAAGTGATGGCATACACATTTTCATTTTTAATGATTTGACATATTGAATTTCTAAGAATATATTGTTTAGAATTTTGAAAATAATCTGGGTTTCATCTCTAAAATTTATACTCAGATCATGGTTAGACTGAGAATGACATTGGACAAAATTTTTAGATAGTTAATTAGATTCTTATTTACAAAGATAAAACTTCAATCATTAATCAGATTTGTGACAAAAAGAGATTTTTTCTTAAACAGGGTAACTTGAGATCACATTTTTTTGAGTCTTGATTGAAGTCCTTTCTAGTTTCAATGTGAATGTCCTAGACTAGAGTCTCATTAACAAAAAGAAAATTCTGTGTGATTATTCTTTTTTTTCTCTCTAATGAAGCTTTCTAAAACTCAGCAGTCAAAGGTTTGTTACTTTAACAGGATTGTTGGAGAAAAATTAAAGTTATACTGAACAATTATTTTAATTTTTTAAAAATTGATTTTAGAGAGAGAGGAAAGGTGAGGGAGAGAGAGATAGAAACACTGATGAGAGAGAACATTTATTGGCTGCCTCCTGCACACCCCCTACTGGGGATCAGGCCACAAACCGGGCATGTTCCCTGACCGGGAATGGAACCAGTGATCTCTTAGCTCATGGATCAATGCTCAACCACTGAACCACACCAGCCGGGTGTAGACTGAACAATTTAATTTTTTCCTTGTCATTTTTAGGAAAGGGAAATAAAACTAATTTGCAGTAAAAATAAGTGCAGTTTCAGAGAGCTGTGGCTCTTCTCTCACTATAAAGAAAAATGAAAATTTGGTAACTACTGGAAGTTTTTACGTTGACTATGGAATTTCTAAGTCTGAAAAATTATCATCAAGGTCCATGTTTGTTGTTGTTTTAAATTTGTAGTTTACTGATGTAGAAATTAGAAAAACAACAACAACAACAACCTAAGTTCACAAAAATATTTGTAGTCAATTCTCACTGCATTCAGAATTCAGGTTTTGTTTGTTTTAATGGATGGGAATGCACTTCTTTAGATGCATACTTCTTTATGGCCATGGGAGTTTTTAAAATGAGATAAATCGAGCCCTGTAAAATGTGGAGCAGGGAAAGAATTTTCCTCATGTTAGCAATGTACTATACACTTCGACAGAAAGATATGGGACTTAATGTGAAATATGTGAGTTAGAACTGAACACACATTTCAGAATATAGGACATGAATATGCTGACATGGGAAATAGGCCCTCCCTACCACGTCTTGCATAATGTCCATAGTGAACTTACAGAAGCTGGTCAGGTGTAATGGAGAGAGCACTGGAGTTAGAGTAAGAAGCCTTACCTTCTCATTTGTAAAATGAGAATAAAAATGTCTAAGGACTAAATCATTCAATGAGGGAACACTGCTGCAGAATATTTCATAAAGTTGTCAACAATTACTTGTTTTGATCTGGTTGTGTCACTTCCCTGATCCAAGCCCTTCTTTGATGCCTCTCTACTCAGTCCTGGCTTCAGCCCCAGCCCCTTAGCCTGGCACTGACATTGTGATCTCGTCCCATGCTCCCTTCTCACTTTTCTCTCTCACTTTTTGTCTCCTCTGTACCCCATGTTCTGGCCACTAGGGTTACTTCGTATTTCTCTGTACGAAGTAACAGAGAAATTTTACTTTTGCAAAATTTCCTATTTTGTCTAAAATGCTTTCAATGCACAGAAATTCCTACTCTTAAGATACCTTCCTTCAGGCTGAATTATTCCTTTCTTTAGAGGAATTCCTAGATCAGTCCTTACAGGACCCCTGTTGTTAGTGGTACCTGTATTACTCCTTTGATAGACTAGGAGCACCTGGAAGGTCAGATTTATGTCTTATATATTTTGGTGCAGCCCCACAAGACCTACCACTTCTCCATATTTAGTAAAATGAGACACAATAACATCAAACTATGAATTATGTAAGGTGACTTGAAAAGATAAAATAATGGGCTGAATAAGTAAGCAGAGAGTGTATATATATATATATATATATATATATATATATATATATATATATGGCCTAAATCATTCAATGAGGGAACACTTACTTAATGATGTAATATTTACTTAATGATGTAATGGGAAGTCTATTACATTAAATTAAAAGTACCTACTTGTCACATAATCGGAAGAGAGCACTTGGGATAGCCAAATAATGGAACTTTCATTATCTTTGTTTATCTATTTCATTGGAGGATTTTCAGTAAGTGGAAAGTTATTGTTACACATAATAGTTTATATATTTAGGAAAGTATAAATATTATAACAATATATATTTATATTATATATAAATTATTATATATACATGCAAAGTATCATATACCCAAGAGCAAAGTTGTACTCCTTGGAGACAAGCAGATAAAGAGATATGACTAAGCATGTCTACTGTTAAGTTTGTATATAACACGGGCAAGTTTGCTTAAAACAGGCAAATCTGGATGCATTTTAAAATTTACCTGTCTGAAAAGAGATCCCTGAGACCACCCACAAGCAAAGTAGGTCCTATATTTATCAATACTCAAAGATTTTACAACATTCAGGAATGGAGGTTTGAAAGATTTGATGACAGAACAATTTGAGGGAAGTGGAAAGGGAAGAAGAATAATTTGATTATAGATCAGAAGTTGGCAAACTTTTTCTATAGAGGGTCAGACAGTAAGTATTTTTACCAGTGAGGGTCAGATGGGCTCTGGAGCAAATACTGAACTCTGCATGCTAGTCTAAAGGCACCATAGACATAAATGAATCAGCATCACTGTTTCCCAATAGGACTCTATTTACCAACACAGAAAGTGAGCTGGATTTGGCTAATGGATCATAATGTGCTGACCCTTATCTTAACTTTTTGATTATATGTGACTGGCACCATTGTCATTATAATTTTAAATAAGTAATTTTCAAATTAAATTGTTTTATGCAACAAAATTAATAAATTCCTATAAATAATCATAGCAAATGTAATTTGGGGAACTTTAAAAAGAACTAGACATTCGAGGATAAATTGAGATGTAAAGACTTTTTTTATTATTAACTGTCCTGAAGAGTCGAAGAAATAAAAGATTATCTTGAATCATTAGCAAGATATTTCTTAAGCTGTGTTTCACTGAACTGTTATTAACTTTAAGATGTTAATAGAAGTTCTGAGGGGAAAAAAGTGTTTTACTGTTACATAAATTTGTGAAATACTGGATTAAATTCAGCTTAGTAGTAATAATAGTAAAAATGTCCCATAGTTTTTATGAATATCTTTTTGTGTGCCAAGTTTTTACTATTATATCTGTTTTAGAGATGTGTACCCTAAGACATACTGAAGTATTTTAACATGTGCCTTGGTCATGGGGCTAGTAAGTGATAGAGCCCCCTCTAAAATCAAGTTTTCCATCACACTGTTGAGATTTGAGCTGCAGAACTGTTCATATTGACTCTCAGACAAACCTTTAAAAAATTTTCAAGCACTGTCAGTACACTAATGTGGTCGGCACATTTCTAATAGATGTCCAAAGAATCATCACTTCTTAAATTTACTTGACCATGACAAAAAAAAAAAATCCTTACAAAGATTCTCAGAGGGGCCAGTGTTCCCTAGAAGACAGTCTGAACAGGGTTACATATGTCAGCAATTTCTGAGTCCAGCTTATCATTAGAATAATCTGGAAAATTTTAGAAAAAACAAAAATTTAAATAACTTTAATTGTAATTAAAAAGGGAGAGATCAAGACATGTGAGTTTTTGCAGTATGCCTGCCTTAAATGATCTGATAATATACTAATTTAAGGATATGCTTTTCTTCCAATGCCACATAACCTGAGACTTTTGCACACCCCACCCATTTCACACACTCCATTCTCCTATGAAGTGAGAAATGAGAGATTGCAGAGTAAGAAAAAAAAAATCAAGAACTTAGTCCTCAGTTCCTGAAAATACCAAATGTATGCAATTTAGTTCCTTACAAATGTATAGCTAATTTAGTTCCTTTGTTACTTCCTAGCATTAGTTACTACCTATGAAAGTAGATAGTGTTTAATCTAATGTATTTGTTTTATTTTGGCCTATAGTTTGTTTAATTAAATAATTTTTCATTTTTAGACAAATGGCCCTCTTTTTATCAGAGCCTTTGCAAACTTAGAGTACATTTTGCAAAAGGAGACTGTGTCAGACTGATTTTAGATATGCCAATATTTGATTGTTCTTATGTACTTTAACTCTGGGTTGTCATGGTGATAGGTCCTGATATCACATTTTTATAGACAATTGGCTGAAATTGATCTTTGCATCCAACATATTTATTAGAAAGGAATATGCAAATAAGCAACATTTTTCTGTTATAACTACAGGTTGTAAGCTGTCGGGGAAAAAAAAAGATCACAGGAAAGCAATGTATTAGTATCACTTTTGCCAATAATTAGTTATGTATTTGTTTTCACTGAGTTTCTGTTAGTTTAACCATCTGTAAAATGCATTAGGAAAAACAAATTTAAAGTTCTTTTCCAGATCTAAAAGTTCTAGTCAGCTCTTAAAAGTAGGAAAGACCTAGACTATGAAAAACAAGCCATAATACTTGCCTTTTATAAATAGAATTTATATAAACTCAGACAATAGAAATCTAATCCTATGCCAAGAAGTAACAATGGTAGTCAAAGGTCAGTATTAAAATAAAATGATTTCAAAATTCCATCCAAGTAGTATTTAGTTAAAAAAAACAACACCTTTAAGCAGTTAGAATTTAGTTATAAATCAATATGTAATACTATAATTTTCAAATTCCCAATACTATTTACTCTTCACGAGACTGTGACTGCTATCCACTTTATGTTTTTTTTTTTACTTTTATTTTTTCAAATATATGTTTTATTGATTTTTTTACAGAGAGGAAGGGAGAGGGATAGAGAGTTAGAAACATCGATGAGAGAGAAACATCGATCAGCTGCCTCCTGCACACTCCCTACCCGGGTTGTGTCCGCAACCAAGGTACATGCCCCTGACTGGAATCGAACCTGGGACCCTTTAGTCTGCAGGCCGACGCTCTATCCACTGAGCCAAACCAGCTAGGGCTATGTGTTTTTTTTTAAGTTTTTATTGATTTCAGAGAGGAAGGGAGAAAGAGAGAGAGAGAGAGAGAGAGAGAGAAATGATGAGAGAGAATCACTGATTAGCTGCCTCCTGCATGCCCTACACTGGGGATCGAACCCACAACCCAGGCATGTGCCCTGACCAGGAATCAAACTGTGACTTCCTGGTTCATAGTTCGAAGCTCAACAACTGAGCCATGCCAGCTGGGTGTATCCACTTTAGAAAACTTTATACAGCCTTAAAATAATATCATTTGAAAACTTTTTCAGGAGATAAATGATTTTCCTTGTCACTTTAGTACTTCATTCACACTTTTCATGGTTTCACCAGTCCTTGCAAAGATGGCTTTATTGAGATGTGCTCTGTGGCAGGCTGGAGGCAAGGGGATTGACAATGGAGGTGTGTTAGACTGAAATTACTGATGCTAATCGGTAGTGATGATAAAAGTACAAAGTCTAGACTCTAAAATAAGCCAGTTCCCAATTAACAATGGCTATTGTTTGAGAAAGATCACCTGGATAAGCAAAAGCACGGATCACTTCAAATGGCCTCTTAATTATGTTTCAAGCTCTTCCTGGAAAGCTTGGCAAAGTACAACTAAAACATAAACCAGGAAGCTTTCCTTTCTAAACACTGCCCGATATATAAATCGAGCTGTAGGATAACAAAATCAGAAGAAGTAGAAACACAGGATTCTTATTATCTTAAAGATTTTTGTGAAGAATATTCCAGCTACCCAGCTACCTCAAATTTAACACACACACACACACACACACACACACACACACTTGAATGCATGCATACAACAATCTCAATTGAGATTATATAGATTAATCTATAAAATGTGCACAAATATGTAGACTCAATTTATGAAATAATATATAAAAAGTAGAAAAAAATTATCCATATCATACAATTGACCAATTATGTAGTCTGGAGACTACAGCCACAATTAAAAAGAGGCAAGTTTCTAAAACATCCAAAACCTAGTACTATTGGAGTTAGCTTGGAAGGGGGACTACCAGATCACTGTGTTTTCTATTTCATCTTCTCAACACCAGTGGAGAGTCAGTAAGGGGTGGGCTGAAGTGTCTGCAAATGGCTGATGGCTGACCTCAACTCTGAGCTAGTCACTCACAGTGACAATCCCCACAAATCTCAGATGTGGCTGCAAATCAAACACGGATTGCCCATGTGCACAGGGCACAGAAGCCAAGTCACAAATCTTTGTAGTCACTCTTATCGCACGGCTACCATCATTAGCAGCAGCATCTTGCAATACGAAGGACAGCGATATATATCAGTGGACAAGCATGAAAAACTATTTCTACATACAACTCACCAAAGGGCTGTCTTACTATCAATTCTCCTAAAATTTAAAAGCAAGAGACCTGTTCCAACTGATAACAGACTATTTCACCCCTTCCAGGATTATCTTGGAAGCCATTTATACCCACTTCCTCATTTAAAAACAAAACAAAACATTAAGAAAATCATTCCCACTTATCACTGGAGTTTTTGAAAAAAATTATTGTAAAAATCTGATCTATTTCCTAGATTCAGTATAGTGTTATAGCATTAAAAATGCCTAGTGGGCACAATATAAAATTGATGAGGAAAGGTACAAGGAACTTTCTAAATTTATGTTTTAAGAAATTTGACTTCTATTCTCTGAAATTGGTCAGAGATTATACATATTAAGTAGAAGTTCCCTGGCTACTTATAAAGATAGGACTTTCCCACTGAGAATATTCACCCTGAGACTGTGTTCTGCTTGCCGGGCTGAGCCTCAGGTGAGCAAGCGTCATCACTGATGGGAATGACTTCATCTGTGGTATTTTGTAGAAACTTTAAAGGAGAAGCCATTCCTGAATTTACTCAAAGGCCATTTTAATGTTAAAAACCACAACATACTCTGCAAAACAGAAGTTATTTTGCACAGTCAGCAACTGTAGAATTAGTCTTCTCAATCTCAACACACATCGCCAATAATTATTATTATTATATAAAATTATGATAGTTTTGAGGACTTTCTTTAGATGGAATCTTACAAGGGTCCCTGGTAACTCCATTAACCATTTGTCCAGAATTTGTAAAAACTCTCTTGAAAAAAAATATTGAAAAATCTCACTCATATATTCAAGATCTACATGTTTCTTCGTTATTAGAATAAATACAACCTTCACACTGTGTAGGCAGTTAGACAGACATAAGCAGAACAAGGACAATGGGCCAGGTACAGAAGGTCACCATGCCCTAGCCAGTTTGGCTCAGTATATGAAGCATTGGCCTGTGGACCAAAGGGTCCCAGATTTGATTCTGGTCAAGAGCACGTACCTTGGTTGCAGGCTCCTCCCTGGTCGGGGCGTGTAATTGATGTGTTTCTCTCGCATCATTATTTGTCTCTGTCTGCCCCTCTCCCTTCCACTCTCTCTAAAAGATCAATGGAAAATATCCTCCCTTGAGGATTAACAACAACAACAACAAAAAGCCATCAGGTTGGAAAGATGCAGGTGCCTAGCAATGGACAATCAATTGTAGGGTGGGACCTCACCCCCAGGATGACTTTTCCTCCCCTAGCATATTTCTGGTCATGATGTTTGGACCCCCTGACCTTTCCTCTCTAGAGATAGTATCTTGACCTCAGTTATATTTCAGCTCTAGGCTCAAATAAGCAATAAAACCAGCCATGGCTGATGTCAGAACCAGCTGCATGGAATGACCCCCTTGTCCTGGTGCCAGCCAATCAATCAGTGGAGACCACAGCCCTGAATGGATATACCTGGAAGGCTACTAAATATTCTATTAAGATCTTTTCCTGGGACCTTCCCTAAAATCTCCACCCTTAAAACCCTTAGGTTGGAGGACCCTGTGTGCTCTCCCTCCTGGGAGCATGCCCCAGCCTTTTCCTACCCTCTCTTCTCTCTCTCTCTCTCTCTCTCTCTCTCTCTCTCTCTCTCTCTCTCTCCATCTCTCTCTCCCTCCTCCCTAGGCACCTTACCATACCTTACCATTAGCTTCCTCACTCCCAAGCTCCAAGGGCCCTTCCTTTACATCCATACTCGTTTCCTAAGCTTATTTCTTCTAGGAATTAATTCTTCTACCTCTGCAATTTACCAAATAAATGTTCTCTTACAGTTTCAGTCTTGCTCTGAATTCTTTCCTAGCCAGAACCCAAGTACCAAGGTTGCTGAACCCAGGTTTGGTTTGACCCCATCGGTCAGATACCTGGTGCTCTTCCCACCACCTATAACATCTCTGGAAAATGCACTCTGTACCCCTTTACTAGTGCAAGCATAGAAATGGTGCCTTTCATAGAAACGGTGCCTTTCATAGAAACGGTGCAATGGTGGTGGGTGGGTGAGGTGCAGTGAATTGTGCTTCTGCAAGGTGTTAACTATTAGTCCTCTCAATTGAGATTTCTTTACAGCCACCACCTTCCCCTATTTTTTCACATATTTGGTCCTTAGTTCCCAGAACATGTTGCCTTCCATTCTTTCTCCATATTAGAACTTTCCTTTCTGCTCAAACACCTTTATGGATTTAATGCTACAAGAGTGGACATTCATGATGGGGCACAGATTAATGAGAAAGCTGGAGAGCCTATTTTCCTGTGAAGGTACCCACTGAAGAGCAAGTCAATTCTCAAACCTTCCTGGTATCTACAGTTTTTATGGGCGGGATGATTTGGCAAAATACTCCAAGTGATTAATTTTTTTGTCCTCTTTGCTTCTTTCATCCAGATTTAAATAGTAATGCAAAATTCAGGGCAAAAACTAGGCAGCCTACCACAGCGGGAGAATATGTAGACTTTTTTTTTAAAGCAACAACATGTACATAAAATGTGCGGAATGAGAAAACAATCACACTGAAAACAATGAAAGTAAGAATCAAAACCCTGACCTGCTGTCTTGGGCCCGCAGTGGGAAAAGGACAGAAGTCAACGCCTGCGGAGAAAGGAAGATCTTGAGTGAATCCAAATCCTGAGTGAAGGACACTGGGTGTGGACGGGAGGAAATCACTTTAAAGTGCGACAGGCTGGGTAAAAGCTGAGCCATCTCTTCCAGCTGCATGTAGGGTAACCTTCAGTGTCTGACCTAAAACTAAATCAGTACGAGTTTTAAAGTATAAAAAAAATCCAAAAAGGCTAATTCTAGCTGAGTGAGAGTGATAAAAATACTGAGCAAAATAAGAAACTATTTCTCCCTTTGGGAAACTCAGCATAAGACAGTTAAGCCAAAGCTGACAGAGCCTACATTTCCAATCAACCTTTTTTTGTAGAAAACGCTATTGTAATGTATTATTTATACTCCTTATCTCTTCAGAAGTAGGCCTACTGTCTTTTGGCCTGGGTACACATAAAAGAAAGATGAGAAAATCTACTATAGAGTGACCTTTATCTTAATACAATATTACTAGAACACTGGGAAATTTAGCGTTTTCAAAAAAAGTAGAGAAATCCATTTTCAAAGCTTGCATCTGTCATGTTGAAAAAAAATCCAACCTTTATACATAACATTATTCTTCATATCGGTGACACTTGTGGCCCGATTTACATTTGAATTTGGTGATCAGAGACGATTGAAGGAGAGACATGTTTTGCAACTGTGTAGAGTGAGACAGCACACCTAAAACAGTAGGTGGTCATTATGGCCCTGGGAGAGAGGCAGACTCCACAATGAGCCTTGCTTAGAAAGAGGGAAGGAGACAAGTAGAAAGTCACAGGATGGAAATAGATGCCCCGTAAACAAGATGTGTCATCTTTAGGGGCCCAAAGATTACTCTTTATCTGAACGTTGAGTGCTTCTTTTAACTAATTAAAATGAAGAGATCAACACATAAACAGAAAGAAACTAAGGTATTTTAAAGACACTCTAATTAACTTTTTTACTCAATGAGTTCAATTATAATCTGACTCATATGTCACTCACCAAAAATGTATTGGACGCCTGCACTGTGGTTCATGTAATGCTAGGGTTGGGAGTAGAGGAGAAAAAAGAAAATTCTGTCCCTAGGCTTACAGGGTTCACTGTCCATCAGGAGAGACAGGCTGTGTCAAATTATATTACTGTAGTGCGATGAAGGCAGCAGAGGTGGTGAGGTGCTTAGATTCTGCAGCCAGGCTGCTTGCGTGTGAATCCTACTTCATACACTTTAGAGCTGTATGAGGTTGGGCAAGCTACTTCCACTTTGATGCTTTGGTTTTGTCTGTAAAACAATGCTAAAAAAGAATAATACTCACACTGATATTATGAAATGACGTGCATGTTAATACATATAAAGGTTTTAACAGTGCCTGGCTAGGATTACTGTTCTTGTTTTAATGCTGTGCACAGCATGCTGTGCAACGATACAGGAGAAGTGTGAGACCCAGCTCAAGATCCTGCATTAGAACAATCAGAGAGAGCTTTCCAGTGGAGATGAGATTTAAATGGAATTTCGAAGTAATCTGCTGGAATTTATACAAGTGTGTGATGGTACATGGGACAGCATGTACAAGCAAACAGGGAAGAGAAGCCCCTGAGAGAAGTATTTGGAGAGGTCGATGAGTAGAATCTAGGCTATACTAGGCAATTTAGATTTTTATCCTAAACACAGTCCTGAATGTTTGTGCACTTATGCATGCTGGTCATCTCATTCTTTGTTTTCTGCAACAGTCTCACCTCCCCAGCCATCAATTAATCTTCAGCTCTTAATCAATGCTCTATTTGGCTACAAGGTTTAAAAAACCATATTGAACTAGGTCATCTCTATGCACAACAACCTGCATTTTATTTCTTGTTATTCTTTAGACTGAATCTAAATATATTGGCCCAGTATTCAAGTTCCTCTCTCCACTGTCCAAAACATATACAAATTTACTTTTCTCATCATAATAGGATTTCATAAAATCTAGCTTCTTTCTTGTTATTCTCCTCCTCCTCCTCTCTCTGCAGATTTTATTCGCCCCAGTCTCTGATTTTGCTCAAGCAGTTTCCTCTTTGGCACTTTAATCTCTCCAGATCAATTTTAATTACGTCTTTTAAAACAGGCTCAATTTTGACCATCGTGAAGGAAAAGAAAGTTTGTTGACTAAAACCTTACAGCATGTTGATAAGCTTCTGACACCACCTTTCTTGGTGCCTAGCTTCACAATAACACACTTTAGAGAGCTGCCCCACCCCCATCCCATCTCTCTCCACATTGTCCATGCTTTTCCATGAGTGGAGATTGTGTCTTCTAGATATCTTACTTTCCAATGTAAGTATATAAATACATCTATAGTATCCTATATACTAAACAATCCAGTAAATGCTTGGTAGATGAATATATTATAAGTAAGCATATCTCATCACATAACCTCTATAATAAGATTATTATGTGAAAGTTTCTTACATGTTTAAAAATTAAATGCTTGTCTCTTGCAAGCTGAATTGAAAGAAAATCAAGATAGCAGGTTATGGCTGACATTTACTTAGGTGTATATACTTCACAGAGATAAATAGAACAGTTTAAAAAAAGTTTTGGAATTCTTTCAATGAATGACTTTTAATATTGGTCTTCCATTATAAAATGTAGGTGAAGTCATAGAGAATTTACAACTTAGAGTAAATCCCTGGACATTAAAATTTAGAGGAATGAGAACACCATTTATTCAATATCTACTGTGTACCAGTCATCACAAGGCTGCTAACTTTGCATAAATTATCTCATTAAATCTTTCTAATATCTCCTCTCCAGAAAAGTAATTATTATGATGGTCATTTTTTAGCCGTCTGGCTCAAAAAAGTTTAAGGACTCTTTCCAAAGTCTTGAGTCTAAGTAATCATTTGGGATTTGAATCCTGGCCTATCTGGCCCTTGAGCCAAAGTACTTTGAGAGGTTCTGTAGACTTTAGTTAGAATGGCAGTATTTAGGAATAGGTGAAATAACTTGACAATTTGGACAAGTAACAAACTTTCTTTGTCTCAGCTCCACATTCTTAAAAATTTGTTCTAGATAATATTTAAATTGTTGTAGACAAGTGGCATCTTAAAAAACACACACACACACACACACACACATTTAAAGATCTCATGACATAGAGAGTTAGGTGGAAAACTTGTTCACATCAGTGAGTTATATAATGACTACAGCAGGAACATACAGGCCCAGGCAAAAGTAGGTCAATAATAATAAATAATAAGTAAATAAATAATACAAGAATAAAGTGTTTCATATACAACTGTAAACCTAATTTTGCCAATGCCAAAATGTATCCAATATTTTAGAGACCATAAAGTTATTATTAAATGTATTACACTCTAAACTATTATTTGATGTCAGTAATGGTAATTTGACTAGACTCTCAGGCCTCTTCTCAATGTTGTGCCACAAAGTATTTTAATACATGAGAGAGAAAAGTCTAGAATAACATTTATGTGTAAGATAGTTGAATGTGGTAATTATCTTTAAAAGCCCTCTCCTGTCTTTAGGAATCTTTAGAATGATTGGTTTTTCTTGAGTAACTCAGAACTAGTTTATACCCACAATCTGAAATGGACTGAATGCAATGAAAGGCTAATATACAGAATGCTCTCATCATTACTAGTTAAAACCTTTCTTCCACACATTGACTTCATTTCCCATTTGACTCTTGTGGAGGAGTTTGGTCAGGGCTAATGACTGAACATTCTTCTCACACATACACAGCCCTCCTGAAAGTTAGCTATATCTTCTTCTGCTGATAAGGTTCTGAGACTTTGTCACTGAACTTGGTTACATGAAATTAAAATCTTTTAAATCAAGTCATCAGGATGACAGGCAATCCACGGCACAAACTGCCATTGCATTTCAGAAGGATAATTTAATACATTAATTTATACCCTCAGGGCTCCAATCTGGCTTGTAAGAACCCCTAATTAAACTAGCCATTGGAGAAAAGAGACTCTAAAAAGGAGGGAAAAATGAGCTCCAAGTTACTTGAAAATATGATAGAAGGCTAAAAGAAAGGCCAGGAAATACCATGGAGGCTGAAAAATTAGTTTTCTTTTCTTTCTTTTTTTTTTTTTTTTTTACAATGGACTATGATAACATTTCAGTTCACTCTGGGATCCTGTAAGTAAAAAAACCCCAAAAAACTAATAATCAGAGAACAGAATGGGGACTCTGCTCTACAAGAAGTAGGTCCAGTGCATATTCTAATATGAATACCATAGTTCAAAACTGTATCTCTCTAGCATTGCAGTTCCATACACTGAACAGATAGTTCTAGGTTATGGTTAAATGGCTCCAGATACAGGCTAACAAGCCACATCAAAAAAATCTTATAAAATTTAAACATTAACTTAATAGACATATAGCTTCCAATTAAGTGTTTCCATCAGCAAATATACTTTGTAATAACAGAAGAAAAATTTAAGGGGAAAAAGATGGCAGCATGCCACAAATAATTCTGAAAGAAAAAATTATTGTGAAACCCTTTAGGTATTGCTCAACAAACCAGTTAGCTATTTGTTGACTACAGTGGTACATATTCTACCTGGGTTATTGTTGTAAATTAAAGGGAAATTTAAAAATGTTTTTCCAGTTTTAATTTTAATGTAATAATTTACTAAGTATGTGGTGTGAAAAGTTAGTATTCAATAAACATGGATGGTAACTCATACCTTAAATTCCTCCAAGATTTTGTAATTTTTCCCATGATATTCACAAAAGTTTTTCACTTCTTTGCACTCAGGACAGCATCCATTGTGTTCCACTTTAGTACACTTTGGGTGAATTTTAGGGCATTCTGGCTGGTCGCAAACAGGTCCATCCAGCGCACAGACACAAGGGCAGTTGGAATGCCCTGGGAAAAATCGTTCTCCCAACTTGTATACAAAGCCGCTGTCATCCACACACCCTTTCCCTCGATAGTCATCAAAGATCAGATTGTCATTACTGGAGGTCTGGTCCCCTTCATCAGCAGGATAGTCTTCATGACTGATGGCAGCAGAGGTGACCAATCCAGGGATGACCAAGAGAAGTATGCAAGCTTCATGAATATGAAGAGCCATCCCCCTCCTCAAAGGCTTCTGGATGTGCTCCTACTACTGAATATACTCAGCTCCTTCCATGGGGAGGGGTAGGCTGAAAATAAATATTTTTAAAAAGTAATTTGACATATATACAGAAAATGTAGATTTATTTAACCCTATGCTCTTAACCTATTTATTTGGGATCTGTTTGGAAGATAGACTTGAAGTAGACTAAGTTCATGCAACTATCTATGCTTTATTATGAAGTCTAGAGACTTGATCCCTGACAACATATATGGAGTTCTTTCACATAGGAACCTTAAGCTTGAAGTCACCTTCTGATTTTTAAAGGTCTGGCTTTGTCTAACTTGTAATAGATTATTTTATTGAACCTCAAAGGGTGATTTTACAAGTGCTTACTTACTAATAACTCAGAATACTTGAATTTACATTTTCTATTATTCTTTAAACTGTACTAGTCAGTAATAGAACATATATGCGTTATAACCATCTGTACAAAAACTCATGAAATTAGTGAGAAAAATTCTACTTTTAAGAGAAAGGGAAGAAACCAACAATTGAATGTTAATTGTAATTGGAATGGAGCTATTATAAAGGCCTCTGGCTTCTTTATGCCCATAGTTGGAGAACAACAATGGTCTCAATAAGGGTTTCTTGTTTTAGTAAATTTAAATCTGGATTTTGAAATATAGCCAAGAAGAAAAACAGATAACTATTCTAGAGTGAATGAGAGAAAGAAAATTTAAAAAATAACAAATGATACAAGAGAACTCTTTGCATTTAAAATAATTACTTAAAAATAAATATATTCATATTATTGTCCACATCATTATTTTACTCAGAGAGTAAGCTCCTAGTGGGCAGGAAAAATGTATCAGATAATTTGTATAGCAACTGGAATCTAGAATTTGTGTAATACTATTTGAATGTATTACTTTAATATATAATAAATACCACTTAACAATCTTGAAGACATATCTCTCCTTTGACATGCAAAAGATATTTTGCACAAAAATGCCAGAGTAAAACTATTGGTTTCATAGAATAGTAATGAGGAGTTTCCATTCATAGAAAATATTCCTTATATTCCTTATTAGTTTAGTGGCATTGACTCTTGTAAACTTCACATAGTATTAGTGCTTGTGTGGAGTGCTGCCCACTAGCAACACTCATTTAAATGGTTAGAGTGACTAACTCATATAAAAACTCTGGGGAAACTGACTTGAGGGAATAATATATAAGTAAAAGTGTTGTCAAATAGTTCATTTGTCTATTTAAATGATTTTGGCTTTATGCCAACAATCACTAAAATTGTATATTGGACATTTTTCAGATCATTTATGAATATTATTTATTGCTTTATTTTCAGATTATAATAGGAGCAATGATAAACCATCTCTTTTCAGTCTAACATACAGATGATACTTTTAAATAAGGTAAAGATGGCATTAGGGAACTTCATGAAACTATAATATTTGCATTTTAAATTAGATATGCAAATTCTAGTAATAGTAAAATAGAATGAGGTATGTTCATGCCCTCCCTTAAAAAGAAAAGTGCTCTCTAAATCCTTTTGGGTAGGTAATGATAAATGAGATGAATTTCTTTTGAAATATGTCAAAAATAATGAGTCATGACAGAATAAAAAAATGCAAACCTATAATTCTACTTGAGAATCTGGAAGCTCCCTTTGACAAAGCATTTTTTCCTCTTAAATTACTACAAAGGCTATAAACATTACAGAAGCTTCTGAAAAAAAGCATATGTATTTTATTAATTAAGGCATGCATTTTATACATCATATATATATATATATATATATATATATATATATATATATAAAGTTTATCCTGGAAGAAAAAATATATTGTGCTTCTTTATAGTGTTCCAGTAGTAACTGTTAATACATACAAAATAAGCCATATAAAATACCCATATCATTCTGCTTCAAAAGGACATAGACAGAAATGATCTCTGTAAGCTACAGGTAGGCATTAATGTCAGGTTATAATAAATGTATATTTAAAGGTAAAAAATGGATGTAATATCCACTTTATATAAACATTAAGCATGCTTTTATTATATGAAATACCTTTTAAAATCTGCATGAAGAAAAACATGGTTTTCTTTTTAATATAATAAAGTTCTTAAGCTATTAAAAAATTCCCCTTCATAACTGAGCTGCTTTAGTGCAGTTTAAGGCACTATTTAAGAGAAAAATATTAGAGAAATCCAATAAAATATTTATCTGAAGATTTTTAATAAGCAAGCAAACATTGCTGGATGGAAGAACACTTTCCAGCTAAACTTTCTCCTCCCCTCCCCACATTGCTACATATCATTTAAAACGACAGCATTTATTTCTTTGAGAAAACAAACATAACTCATGTCATAAGATACACTTACCTAATCACTCTGGAGGTTAATAGTGGTGATGGGGGTCATAGACCAATATGAACTAAAAGATCAGGTATGTTTTAGAAAAGCAGTTCCTCTTTAATTGTCCAAAGAACGCATTTTCAGGCTTGAATTAAAGGCAATCCATTCTCTCTACCTCTCATTTCAAACCACAGTCAAGAAGCAGTCTCCCGCCCTTCCGGAGAGAAATACAGCAGACACACATAAGAAATATGCTTTGGACCTGTCTCCAAAATTCAAAGCAAGAAGCAATGCTGGTCCTGTAGAAATCCAGACTCAAGTAGCAGAATCATGTTGAACTTGTTTTTAGCATTTTCTCAGATCCTTCTATGAAATTTCCTGGCTGATTACGCCTCCTCCACACATGAGTTCACTTACACAGTGTTTGCTACGGCAGTAGAGGTGATTTGGCTAGGCTCGGTGGATCACAAACAGCAACAGCATGCTGTCGCTTAAAACCCGCTCCGCTGGCAACGGCATCAGCATCATCCACAATATGTTGCTCGAATCCCTTCTTACACACCAGAAAATACTAACTGTGGACGTGAAGGAAAGGAGCAACTTTAGCTGGGTTTCTGCATCACTGAGAGCAGTTTGCAGACTGCTGATTTGGAGCTCATTCTGCCGGCAGCCGGGAATTCCTCAGCACCACGGACAGCGCCAACTGGCTTCTGAGCCCATCAGGGTCGAAATCCCGAGCTGCTTCTTTAGACCAGGCTGGTGTTCTCTAAGCAGTCGCACTTTATACAGCTGATGCATGCACGGGGCAGGGGGGTGGGGGAGTGGGGGTTGGGGGAGGCACTTTACGTGCGAGATACTTATTTACTTATTTGCATTGAATTACAATAGAAAATAAACATTGTAATTATACTTAATGCATTCTTGGATGGGCTGCAGTGATGAAAGTTCGGGAAGAGCCTTGCATTTAGATTTAAACCAGCTGCAGTCTCTGATTATTATTAATAGATAAAGCATAACGGTTGTCAAAGAATCTTCAAAAATGTATGCCGTCCAATTCTAATTGACTCTTCAGTTGAAGAAACACGTTCCCTGTGCTACATGGTTAAACTCCAGATCTTCCTGAAGCTTAAATTTGATTTTTTAAAAAGTAGCCTGGTTCTCCTGCAGTTTGTTCTCTAACATTCAAAATCAATCTCCTGTAATTCATCTAGTCTGTCATTAGGCGTCATTGTAAAGCTGTTTCTTCCAAACCTCTAGCAAAAATGCCCTGTTTCTAAAATCTTATCAAAATAAGAGAAGAAGAAAAAAGAGACGCAGACACAAATAAATGAACAGAAAGTTTTGTTTTTTTATTGGTAACAGTATGAGCATTAAAATATATATTCAAAGCATGTTTTAAAGCAAATTGTAAATGTTACCTGCTCGCATACTTAATCAGGTATTTACTGGACTGGGACTACATGAGGCATTTCCAAGCCTTAAAGGGAAAGCCCTCTGCAGTGGGATATGCTGCCCATCAAGTCCATACTCGAACAGTGCCATCACAGCCTCCGGAAAACAGACTCTCTCCGTCATGAGAAAACACCACTGTGTGAGCTTCATTCTCATGGCCCACCAATTTGTAAATCTGCCCTGATTGAAGATCTAGCAAATGAATAACGCCACTGCCACTCGCCTGAGCTAATACTCGACCTGGAGGGAGAGAGAAAGAGAGGGAGAGAGGGAGAGAGGGAGAGAGGGAGAGAGGAGAGAGAAAGAGGAGAATATCAAAGTTTCATTTCCTCAGTCACAGTTTATAAGCAATAAGATATATAGTTTTGCATTAAAAAATTTTAATGTTGCCATAATTGCAGCTGTCCCACTCCCCCCCCTTTTCCCACCTCCACCCACTCCCACCTCCCACTTCCCACCTCCCACCTCCTTTGGCCTTCACCAAACTATTGTCCATGCCCATGGGTATGCATATATGTTCTTTAGCTGATCCCTTCACCTTTTTAAAAATATGTTTTTATTGATTTCAGAGAGGAAGGGAGAGGGAGAGACAGATAGAAACATCAATGATGAGAAAGAATCATTGATCAGCTGCCTCCTGCATGCCCCCTACTGGGGATGGAGCCTGCATCCTAGGCATGTGCCCTGATCAGGAATTGAACCATGACCTCCTGGTTCATAGGTAAATGCTCAACCACTGAGCCAAGCCAGCCAGGCTTCCTTCACCTTCTTTATCCAGTTACCCGTACCCCCCTCCCCTTGGGCACCGGCCAGTTTGTCCCATATATACATGCTTCTGATTCCATTTTGTTCCTTAGTTTATTTTGTTCATTAGATTCCACATATTAGTGAGATCAATGTATATTTTGTTTTAATTTTAACTCAACAAACTTGTTTTGTGTTAGATACCAGTCATTAAATATGAACTAAGTCCTGAATGTATAGAAAATAATTCCAGTCAAAATTAAGACACGTGAATGATTAAATTATAAAAATTTAAAATGAAAAAGTAAAACCTAATGTGTTACTGACTTTATATGCAGAGGTCATCAAATGCTCTGCTAGTCTCCTTAAATTTGGGATTAATAAATAATATTGAGGAGATGAGGTTGAAAGCACTAAGCAACACAGCTTTCCTTTAAAAAAACACAAGCTTCAAATATATCCATGGCAAAGATATACACATATATAGTGTATAAGTTATTTATATTTTAAAATCTGTATTATATGTAAGCTGTTTTATTATAATTATACTAAATTGTTACTTAAGACTATAATAATACAGTAATTGGGGTTGAAGTGAAAATACCTCCATTTAAAAGATAACTTTGGTTTTTATTACTCTAATTTAAAATTTAAAATTTAGTTAAATTTTTGTTACATAGGGAACTAAATGCAAGACAAAGTATACTCATGATTTTCATACCATATTTTTATGAGTGGATAATTTTGTTATAGGAAAAATATATCAGTAATTCAATTCTAACTACTCTTATTTTTAAAAATTCAGTAGCAAACTATCAGGAAATGTGGAGGTAAGTAAAAACAATAGATTATGTTTACATAAGTTCAGCATATGGGTTAAACAAATATAATATTAGTACAATTCATGGGATTATCTAATACAACTTAAAAGGCATATAGTACCATTTTAGTGAACATTTAAAATTCATTAAATTCAATATGCTAGAAACTAGATTTAGTTACATAACATGGATAATTTCATATAATCCCTATAATAATCTAATAATAAAAAATAATAGTAACTCTATTATATAGATGAAAAAAGAGCGGTTTGGAAAAATTAAGAAACCTGTCTATGGCGGAAGCTAGCATTTAATCATAAGCACTTTGAGTTATGTTTTCCACATCCAGGTAGCATTGTTATCAATGATGACTTCCTGACAAATTATAAGTAGGTGATATATCGTGAAAATAGAATTTGTCTATCCCATGATGAAAATTCTATATGATAGCACCATAGAGTCACAGTGAAATATTTAATCACAAATTATACTAAAAATTGTCATGGATATTTCTAAGACAGAGAAAAGTTATAAAAAGAAAGCTAACCATGATAAATATAGCTTATTTGCAAACCTTTATAACTACTGGGCTTCTTCATCTAGAACAAAGCCTGACACAGCAAAGATCCTTAGGATGGATTAAAGTGTCCAAAGCAGCAGATGTGAATATTTATTATAAACTCTCTTCTACAAAGTCTTTGCTGACAGAAGCATTGCATATGGATTTCACTTCCTGCCTCTACACGCAATAGCTGCTTGTGACTTTTCTAAGAATAAAACAACTTTTTTCTTTGTAGTCTTCATAGTATGGCTAGGAAGGGGGTAAATATTATTTACTATTTTTGAAACCAACTAGAATCAAAGCCCATAAAGAAAAGTGAAAGAGTTAACATTAAATCATTATCTTTTGTTCAATTCAAATCCATAAAAATTATAATTAGAAATAATTATAAAGGTTCTTGATGATTTCTGAAAGTTTGTGTAATAAAATGGAGGAAATGATATTGGAATTTAATGATAAGATTATATAATTCAGCAGCACACCCTCAGGTGTTTTACAAAATGTCTTTGCTAGAACAGACTTGAGTCAGCAAGTTTATGGTAAGGTTTTTCAGGTTTACTTGAACTAGGGGTATAAATTCACAACCATGTTTAATTTTACTGAAAGTATAATGGATTAAGGTTAATATGGCCCTGAACTTGTGTAAGAAGACCCAGAACTCACCTCCTTCCATGAACATAACAAATATAAACCTACATATAAAACAATTCCTCCTGGAGAACTAAGGGCTGAATAGCTTCTGCACATGAAATGAGAGAGGAACCACATAGAGAAGGGGAGGAGAGATGGAGACATGAAATCATGGGGACCCCACTCCCACATGTGACTTGTAGTAGGGGGAAATATTCCTGAGGGGACTTGCAGACAGACTCACCCATTCTAGGGTATTAAAGAGCTCTTAGACTAAGCATGAAAAGATTCCATTTACTGCCAATAGGTAGAGAACTGCAGGGACGTTCAGCATGTGTGGAAACTCTCTAGGACCAGCGGTATTTGTGAGCCCCATTATTTACAAACAGAATCACAGCTCATAAAGAAAAGTGAAATAATTATCATTAAATCATTATCTTTTGTTCCTGGGTAGTGTGGGTGGAGCTTGGTCCAAGCCCTCTAACCACCCTGCAAGGTCTCCAACAGCATGCCATGGTTACCTCGGCCAGCACTTGCTGCAGCCCCAGCCATCTGGCCCACCAGAGTGCCCCAGGATGCGCACACACACCCACTTACATTCCAACTGGCATGACAAAACCCACCCAGCATCCACAAAAAGGTTGCTCCTATTCAAGTCAATGCTTTCAAGATTGGAAGAGAAAGCTGTTTCATCTAATACTTAGAAACAAACATAGAAAGTAAAATAAAATGAAAAGGCAAAGCAATATGTTACAAATTAAAGAACAAGAAAAAAAACAAAAACAGAGTAAAAACCCCTAATGAAATGGAGATAACTAATTTGTCTGATAAGAATTCCAAGTAATAGTCTTAAGGCTGCTCATCAAATTTGGGAGAAGAAAAGAGAAACTATGTGAAAGCATCAACAAAGAGTTAGAATGTATAATACAGAACCAATCAGAGCTGAAAAATATAATAACTGAATATATATATATATATGGAATAAATATATATATATATGAAATAATATATATATGGAATAAATAGCAGGTAAATAATACAGAAGAATAGATTAGTGGCACGGAAGACAAAATAGTGGAGATCACCCAATCAGAAAAGAAAAAAAGAAAAAAAGAAGAAAGGAATTTTTAAAAATGAGGATAGTTTAAGGGACCTTAATGGCTGAAAACTTTCCTAAACTTCCAAACAAGATGAACCCAAAGAGACACACACCAAGACATATTGTAATTAAAATGGAAAAATTAAAGAGGGAATATTGAAGGCAGCAAAGCTATAGTAATTAAAATAGTATGGAGTCAGCACAAACAAACAAAAAACAGACACATAGATCAATGGAACAGAATAGGAATCCAAGAAATAAACCCTCACTTAGAAGATCAATTAATTTATGACAAGAGGCAAGAACATAGAATAGAGAAATGACAATGTTTTTAATAAATGGTATTGAGAAAAGATACATACAAATTAAAATAAATCTGGACCACTTTCTTACACCATATACAAAAATAAACTAAAAATGGACTAAAGGCTTAAATGCAACATCTGAAACCATGAACTTCCTAGAAGAAAACCTAGGCAGTAAGCTCTGATACTGATCTCAACACTATTTATTTTTTTAAACATTTTATTTGATTTCAGAGAGGAATGGAGAGGGAGCGAGAGATAGAAACATCAATGATGAGAAACAATCATTGATTGGTTGCCTCCTGCATGCCCCACACTGGGGATCAAGCCTGCAATATGGGCATGGGCCATACCAGGAATTGAACCTACCTCCTGGTTCATAGGTTGATGCTCAACCACTGAGCAACACCAGCCGGGCACAGCACTATTTTTTTTTTAATATGTCTCCTTGTTCATGAGCAACTAAAGCAAAAATAAACAAATAGACTGCATGAAACTAAAAAGCTTTTGTGTAGCAAAGGAAACCATCTATATATATAAAGGCTAATATGCAAAGTGTCCCCTCAGGAGTTCGACCGGGAGACTGGGAGTTCGATCACTCGCTATGACATGTGCTGACCACCAGGGGGTGGCATGAAATGAAGGGAAGCATCAACTGGCAGCCGGCAGCTGGTTGCCCGGGAAGGGAGGCCCTGGCTGGCAGCTGGAAGGCCCCAATCGGCCCTGATCACCTGCCAGGCCTAGGGACCCTACTCGTGCATGAATTTCATGCACCGGGTCTCTAGTCAACAAAATAAAAAGATAAACCTGTTGATTGAAAGAATATATTTGCAAATGACATATCCAATAAGGAATTAATACCCCAAATTCAAGATGGGGGCATACAGTTATGAATACATGAAACACAGCATTTATTTGTTTGCTGTTATTTATTAACTAGGAGCCCAGTGCACAAAATTCGTGCATTGGTAGGGTCCCAGCTGCCAGCCGGGGCCTCCCTCCCTTCTCCCGGCCAGCACCACCCCCTGGTTGAACTTCTGGACAACTTCTGGTCAAGGGGACAATTTGCATACTACACTTTTATTATATAGGATTATTGTATTATTTTCCATAGGAACAACTGTAAACCTACTTTTGCCCTACCCTGTATATAAAGAACTCAAGCAACTCAATATCAAAAAAATATCCAATTAAAAAATGGGCAGAGGTCCTGGCTTGTGTGGCTCAGTTGGCTGGAGTGTTGTTCCGTACATTGAAAGGTCACGGGTTCAATTCCTTAATTCCAGGTCAGGGCACATATCCAGGTTGTAGGTTTGATCCCCAGTCAGGGTGATAGGGGAGGCAACCTATCAATGTTTCTCTGTCACATTGATATTTCTCTCTCTCCCTCTCCTTTCCAATCTCTCTAAAATCAATTAAAAACAAACAAACATGTCCTCAGGTGGGGATTTAAAAAAATGGACAGAGGGCCTGAATAGACATTTCTTCAAAGGAGATATACATTATTAGACACATGAAAAGATGTTCAACATCACTAATCATCAAGATATCAAATCAAAATCACAATGAAATATCACCTCACACCTCTTAGAATGGCTATTATAAAAAGTCAACAGATGAGTGTTGGAGAGGATGTATAGGAATGGGAACCCATATGCACTGTTGATAGGATTGTAAATTGGTGCAGCCACTATAGAAAACAGTGTATGGAGGCACCTCAAAAAATAAAATAAAAATAAAACTATTCTATAATGCAACAATTTCACTTCTGGTTATTTTGGGGAAAAATAAAACACTAATTTGAAGGTATCTGCACCTCTATGTTAATTGCAGCATTATTTATAGTAGTCAAAATATGGAAGCAAACCAGGTGTCTATCAATATATGAATAAATAAGATGTGGTATATATAATAGAATATTATTCAGCAATAAAAATATACATAATCTTGCCATTTGTGCCAACATAAATGGACTTAGAGGATATTATGTTAAATGAAATAAGTCAGATAGAAAAATTGTACCTAATTGCTAACTAAAAAACTCATATCCCTTCCCATATCTCAGGAAAATTATTTTTCTAGTTCTTCCATTTCTATTTAAAATACTAAATTCTCTTTTTTTCCAGATTCCAAAGGGCATTATTTCATTTATCCCATGTTCTCCCTCTCCATCCTCAACCCAAGTTCTATCCATTCTTCTTTACTAATTTTCTATAACCTTTCCATTTCCAACTGTTAGGTCTACAATATTAAAATCCTTAACTTTGGATGTCAGGACAATTGAAATGATGCCCCAAATGATTTTTTCTGTTAGAATGTCTTTATTTTTAAGTCTACCTATATTAATTCCTAAGGTGTTACTTCAATTATGTCACTCCCATCCTGAAATACCACAACTTTGAATAGAACAACAAAAGCAGCAGCAGCAACAATAAACTCTGTTTAAGACCCAAACAAAACAGATGAGATAAACTGACCTGCCCCAAATAAGAAAATGTATTCATGGCAGTTGTAGAACCTGGGTGAATTAGATCTTTGATTCCCAAATTGTTCCTTTTTTTCCCATTCCCCTCTCACACTGAATAATGGTCCTAGTGCTTATAGAATTTACTTACCCAAGTACACTCTTATGTGTGAACCCTGTGTTCATCAAATAATTTTCCATTATTTGTTGAATATATTTTTCACTTCCCTGAGTTTGGATTGTTACTCCTATTATTCCTTTTGAAATATTTTCCTTAGCTGTCTCCTTGATTCCTAACTATATCTTCCTAAAGAAAAACCACTTACTTATTAAATCTCAGTTCAAAATGACCTTCTTCAATAAGTCAGTATAAGGCATCCCAAGTGATCTTCCTCTTTTGAACATATTTTTGCATTTTATTCATACCATCCATGTGCTAATAGGATGACATATATAATAGTTAACTATGTGTTTGTCCTTCCTTCTTAAATTTGTAATTACTCAGCACAGGGGCTAGGCCATATTTTGCCCTACCCCAAGCTTAGCACACTGGCTGTTGTAGTCAATACTCAATAGAAATAGAAACAGTTTTCACAACTCTTTTTTAGTGCTATTATTTGCCAAGTACTATCCCAAGCCCTTTATACACATTGTCTCATTTTATCCTTACAACATCCTTATGGGGTAGCTGTATACCTGCGCTATCCATTATAGCATCTATGACTCACACATGGCTATTGGGAACTTAAAATGCAGCTAGTGCAAACTGAAATGTGCTATAATTGTAAAATGCCCACCAGAATTTGAAGACTTGATATGAAAAAATGCATTAATAACTTTGATATTGATTACATATGTGATATTATTTTGGATATATTGCATTCAATAATATACATTTTATAATTTCCCTGCTTTTTGAAAACATAGCTAGTAAAAATGTAAGATTATATATGCAGTTCACATTATATTTCAATTGGGCAAAGCTAGCACATACCCTGCTTCACAGAGGAGGAACATGAGGCTTAGAGAGATAAAAGCAACTTCTCCAGGGCCACACAGATTATAAGTAGGGGAGTCTGGATTTGAGGCTGGTCTGACTCCAAAAAGTCATGCTCTTATCCTCTGCGTCATACCTTAATACCTCCGGATGAATTGTTATTGATTGGCTCAATGTCGTTTCTCCCACTGTGATTAAGCTGCCCTCACTAAAATATAGCATGAGTCAGAGTAAACATCTCTTGGGTGTGCAGTTCTAGTTCCCAGCTGAATCTTTGCCTGCCCCTAGAAATACTTTAAAATTAATTTCTACTTAAGTACAAGAAATATTTCAAAAATTTAACTTCTATGGTTACCCTAATAGCACTTAATGACTCTGAGAGTCTTACTGTGCAATTAGCTTTCTGGAAATACACAAATTGTTCATGAAAAAAGAAACAGTTTTGTTTGGTTAAAATATTTCAATGTGCCCAGCCGGCTGGTGTGGTTCAATGGTTGAGCACTGACCTATGAACCAGGAGGTCACAGTTCAATTCCCGGTCAGGTCATATGCCCGAGTTGTGGGCTTGATTCCCCAGTGTGAGGCATGTAGGAGGCAGCAGATCAATGATTCGGTCTCATCATTGATGTTTCTATCTCTCTCTCCCTCTCTGAGATCAATAAAAAATATTAAAAATAGAGTTCAACTTAATTTATTTTACATTAAAGATTCCTTCAGAAAAGGACAAAATTAAATTGTTAAACTAAAATTAATGATTTAAGATAGAGATATTGGGACCTCAGTTGTCAATATGACAATTCATATTCCCTGATATTCAAAATAAAAATTATGAGATGAATGAAAACTTTTGATCAATTTTTACGAAGATACTGGTTCCGTAACACATTCCATGGTGGTGTATTCATTGGACATAATAATGTCATTTTGTAATGGAACATCTAGAGAAGGAAAACTGGGAGTGTAGGTTATGAAATTTACTAACTCATGTTGACAGGAATCTTTGAGTATTTTTTTTTGGTTATTGGAGGAGTAATTCACAATGCTAGTTAATGTATCAAGAGTTAGAAGTTGAGCTTTTTTGGAAAATTTCTTAATTTGTCTAATAGCACTTGTTCAATGAGCCATCAGTTGCCATCACTGCTAACCAAGGCAACTGTGGATACATATATTGTTTGTGCCAACGATGAACAGAGTCCTATTTAATCAGACTCAGTAGAGGCTGGATCTAATGACGCTGTTTAGAAAACTAATTTAGAAATAAACTTTTCTTATTACTTTATCTCTATACACTTAACATATATATTAACAAAAAGGTCACAAAATTCACTTACATGTTAGCTCTTGTTATAAAAATATAATTTCCCAGCAATATTATGAATCCACACTTGGCTAAAAGTATGCTGTTTTCTACTACTTATACCATCAGGAATAGCATCATTGTGAATTAAATGGAATTGTTATAAGAAATAGAAGCAGACTCAAAACTTTAAGCTTATTCTAAACAATAAAATGTGAGTTAAATACATCTTATATTTCTCATTAAAATAACTTCAGTAATTTCTTATGATTATGAATTCTTTGATTAAATATTAAGCAATGCATTCCCCCAAGAAAACAAAAACACCCATTTTATGTTTCATTCAAATTAGTCTCATAGGACAGATCATAGGAAATTTTTTATCACAAATACACAAGAATGAAGTCTAGAACAATTGTGTGCCATATATGAAATTACATATCAAAGAGGAAAAGAGAGTCTTTGATCAATAAGGAAATGATTTTTATACACATCAGAAGCAATTTGAAGCAATTCTCTTGATCAATATAGATAGGCAGAAATGCTTCTCAGCATTTATTACCTGTGGAGAGCATTATTGATTAATTCTATTGATTTTTAGAATGCATGTGAAGAGGCATCTGTTGTTTCTTTAAAAGATGCCCCAAAATGAAACTATTTAAGTTTTGAGGATTTGCATTAATGGCTCAACCTGAGTCATTACTCAGAATTTCAAAAACACCATTGAAAGAGATGTGAAACTTAATTTAGTTTATTTTGCATCCCATCGCTTGATCAATACATTTCTGAAAAAGAAATAGATTACTTGGACATTTAACTTGCTTGAGTGCTTAAGTGCTACAACAATTTTAAAACTTTTTCAGTATTTTTACTATGTACACACTTAAGGGTCTTAACTTTTCTATTGTAGGTAGTACTGCTTGAACAAAGATTAACTAGTGTCAAAGTATAAATATAGGCAAAAAAGAAATGTATTTCAAATATCTCTGGGTAGAAACTCATGTCTTAAACATGACAATGGAGAAAGCTTCCATATCTTCATTGAGGAGTCAAGCATATAGGTTTATCTTACTTAGAATTAGATAATATGTTCAATGGATACAACAAACAGAGGTTGAAGATAAAAACCTACCATTACTTAAACTATGGATGTTACTTATTGAGTTACCCACAAAGTATGCTTCATATGTTTGCCAAGAAACAGTTTTAAACAAATACAGTAATTACTTTTTGTCTTCCATGTGAAATCCACTCTTGTTTAGGAAGGCAGCTCTTTGATAGTGCAGAAATTCCTAAACTTTAGCAGGTTAATAAATCCAAAAAGTGCCTTTCCTTGCTAGGAATAAAACTTTTGGTCTTATCACATGTAGTTTTTAAAATATGTTCCTCTTATTAGGAAAGCATGAATGAATGTTTTCTTGAGCAGATACTTTTCTACATGAGCTATCTTCTGAATGTTACAGAAACCCTTTGTGAAATACACCTAAAGTCCTAAAAATGTTCTAATTGTTGAATTTATTTAGAATATAAAACACCACCTGCATTCATTAAGAAATCCTGGTAGACATGTTTCCTAACTTGGTCCTCATCTCTGCAGCTGAACAGTGTTGAAATAATATTTATTCAGGGACCCCATGCACCTGGAGCTATGCAAAAACTTCAGAAAAGCTTTGGCTGATGTCAGCAGAAAACCCATTTTCAGTTCAGTTCTGGGGATCAGCTGCGCTAAGGTAAAGTGCGCTTCATAGTCTGTGATAGCTCTTCCCCATCATACATGAGTAGAGACAGCCCTGAAGGCTTATATTTTATACCACAAGTTTAATGAAAACTTTAATGTTTTAATCTTATTATAAAGTAATAAAACCACCTGTAGCATTTTTCATTTTTCACTATTTAAATCATAACATTTACTACATTTTAAGACTCAAGGATGTAGAATTGTAATATTTTAGAAGTTTTTCTCTTCACGAACAGTCCCGTCAACACTAACTTCATTACAGAGGAATCTCCCTTCCGGGATGTGGCGCTTTGTCAGTGGGGAAGAAAATAGTGTCAGCTTTTGTTGGTTATTGGTGAGGGGGTGAATTATTATAATCACATCCTTATTTTTATTTTTAATTTTATTTTATTGTTTAAAGTATTACAAATAGTAGTACATATGTCTCCTTTTCTTCCTCATTGACCTCCCCCTGGCTCATGCCCTCACCTCTCTGCCGCCCCCCCCCCCCCCGCAGTGTCTTGAGTCCATTGGTTATGCTTATATGCATGCATATAAGTCCTTTGGTTGATCTCTTATTTTCAGAACTTCATTCTTCCCCACTCCAGGACAGCATAGTCCATTGGATAAAGTTGGCTCAATAATAAATCAGCACCACCAAACCACTAATAGTTACAGTAAAAAAGATGTAAATATGTGAGAAAAGAATTAGAGTCCAGATGATACTGACTATCCACCCAAAGAGGAAAAGAATGGAAGAATGGCTGGAGCCATCAAATGTGTGAGTCTTGTACGAGTTTGTAGGAGCTAAATTAGTTCAAACAGTATTATCTGCTGATGCTTAGAAAATCACCAAATTCTCTGAAATTATAGGGAGATTAGCCTAAATTTCACATCTTTAGTAATTCATTACCTGAGGAAATACAAAGGCCTAACACTTAATTGATATTTTACCTTTAAAATGATTTCAAGTGGTTGATAAAAGATAAAACCACTAGTTTCCATTTATTGAGTATCTACTTTTTCCTGAATGTTTTGTATTATATAATACTTTCAATCACATGTGAGGAAAACATTATTTTCATTTTATAGATGAGATATTGAAACAGAGAAGTTAAGGAACTTCTTCAAGATAACAGATCTAGTAAGAGCCAAAATGACAACCCAAGATTGTTTCTAAACCCTTTCTATTCTATAGTCTGGGGAGAAAGGAAAGTACTTACACCAGAAAGCTAAGTTAATATGTCTGCTACATTAAATACATTTAGATTAAATCATAATTCTGTTAAAGAATCTTTATGGAAATCTAAGGTAATATTCCAGTATATTGTATTCTAATGACCTGGCTTTGTACCTCAGAAAATTTAAAGCAAAATGTAATTATTGTTCTTTACTCCCTCCATCACACTTTCTTGCTCTTACCCTCTTAATCCAACATTCCATTTGTATCAGATGGGCATTTGCTAAAAGCTAGGAGATACTTTGAGATTAAGGGCACTGATGACTCCTTGGGGTAAAAATGAGACACAAACGATTTAGAGAAGTACATGAGACAAAAATGGCAAAGTTGATATTACAATTAATTGAAAAAACAGTTTTAATTTATCTTAGTAGATGGAATATTTGGACATTTTTCAATTGTAAGAGAAAGAAAATCAACTCGAAGTGGCAAAGAAAAATATATTTTAACAATATCCTATATAATAAAAGCTAATATGCTAAGTGTCCAGTTGTCCCATCATCCTTTCAACCAATCAAAGCGTAATATGCTAATGAACGCTAAGTCCACTCAACCACTTGCTATGACGTGCACTGACCACCCAGGGGGCAGATACTCCGACTGGTAGGTTAGCTTGCTACTGGGGTCTGGCTGATCAGGACTGAGCGAGTTGGGCCGGACATGCCCTGGAGCCTTCCCACTGCCCCGCCCCTGCTGGCCAACCTCCCGCGTTCCTCCCCAGCCCCGATCATGCACAGGTGGAGTTCCTCAGCCTGGCCTGTACCCTCTCGCAATCTGAGACCCTTTGGGGGATGTCGGAGAGCCAATTTCAGCCATATGACGCAGACTAGGCTGAGGGACCCCACTGGTGCACGAATTCATGCACCGGCCTCTAGTATATTTATAACCTAGAAATACACATAGACTGAAATCAGAACTAATTCGACCAACAAGTTGGAATGATGTTATAAGAGCACATCTCTCTCTCCTCAGCTCTGCTTTCATTGGGAATTCACTCTCAGGTCGTTTCTCTCCATATGAGATCATAGCAGGGTCAGGTGCATAGCCTCTTAAATTCAGAATCTGGAGAGAAGACCTCTATTGCCCAGCAGTTTTATATTGGGTAAAAATTGTCCCTCATTGGCTAGGTTGGCCATGGGTTATCCCTGAATCAATTACTATGGTTGGCATGCGGGAGGGGTGATGGACCAGGCCAGGACTGAGTGTCCACTACAACAACTGAGAGTACACAGAGACCCAAAGGGAGATCAAGATACTGTTATAGTCCAACTGGTATGGCTCAGTGGTTGAGCATCAACCTATGAACCAGGAGTCACAATTTGATTCCTAGTCAGGGCACATGCCCAGGTTGTGGGTTTGATTCCCAGAGTGGGGCATGCAGGAGGCAGCCAATCAATGATTCTCTCTCATCATTGATGTTTCTCTCTCTCTCTCTCTCTCTCTCTCTCTCTCTCTCTCTCTCCTCCCTTCCTCTCTGAAATCAATAAAAAATATATTTTAAAAAGGAGATACTGTTATCAAAGAGGAATGGAAACATTGCATGAAAACAAACAAACCCTACTTCAGACAGTCATCCTGGTATGCAAAACCAGAGCCAATGTTTGCATTAGAAAAAAAAAGTCACATTCTAGACCACTGAAACTGTTTCACTTTCCTTTGTTTTGTTCTTTTTTTTCCATTTGGCAATTCATTCATTCCATAATCTTACCTCCTAAAAGATGTTTATGTAAATAAACTTCATTTGGCTTTAACAAAATAATCATGATGGTTTCTTAGTAAACAAAAGCCAGTGTTTGGGGTCTTTTGATTTATTGTGAGAGTAAAAAATGCAGATAAATTCCAAGTAAACTTTCAGGGAAGGTGGGGATAAAGTGAGAATTACAGTTGCAAAGGAAAAGAAAGCACCAAATACCTGTGTGACAAGCAATCTGTGTTAGGAAATGAAAAGTATTCCATAAATTAACTAGATACTATGATTATTAATATCTGAATAGAATTCATAAATGCCGCCAAAAGAAACACCATTCCAGCTAGTTATATTGATTTTCCATTGTTAGAGAATAAAATTGTTAAATCTCTAAAATCATAAATAACTGTTTTTATAAGGCTTTTTAATAATCTCACTATTTTCAGGAAAAATTACCATAAGAAAACTGTATTTTAAGGGCTCCTTTATCAGATTGATATATTTTAAGTTTCAGTGACAATCTTTCATATGTTAAAAAGACCTAGACGTGGTTCTGCATACTAAAAAAAAATATTGCAGTTATCTATAAAATAGAGACCATTTTTCAGAAATAAGATACAAAAACATATAAAGGTTATTTTATGAAATCATTATCTGTAAAAAATTATACCATTTTTGCTGTAGTCAACGTTTAAACTTATATATGTGTGTATATATATATATATATATATATATATATATATCCTTTCAAAATTGCTTAAGAATAAAACATGAAAATGTGATGGAAGGGGATTGATGAAACAAAATTGACAAGATAATGATAGTTGTTGAGTGTGGATGATGGATAAATGGGGTTTGTTATACTATTTTATCCATTGTTATGTATGTTTGGAAAATTATATTCAAAGTTCAAAAATATTATTCATAAATCAGCATCATTAATATGTAGTAATTTCTTATATTTAGAACTAAAATATGTTTATTATTAAAGAGATGTACACATTCTTCTAGAGCTAAGTCTATATAAAATGTGTCTAAGTAATTATGTTAGCAGTAGAGTCAGTAGTGATAACTAAAAATGCTAAATATAACAACGTGTTAGAAAAACAGACTTGAAACCTAGATGAGAGTAACAGAACATTTTCAATTATAATTTAAGAAGCAAAATACATATAATTTAAAATGATGTTATTAAGTGCTGGAAAGTAGGCACTGTAATGTCTTCTTAAAGTCTTTAACTCTTATAAGTAATTCTGTGTGAACCACACTATATGATTTTTAAAATATTTGACTCACTTAAATAAAGTACTAAAGTTTGTATACTGGTGTAGGGAGCAGTTATTTACCCAGAATTGATAGTAATAATCCATGCTGATATTGAAAAATAATTACGGCTCAAACTCAAAAATTACATTCCTAGAATTATCACTGTAGAGCCCCAACTGGACTTTATAAAAAGGAAAGGCATAGAAAGGGAAGGGAAAGCCAGGGAAGGGAAGGAAAGGAAAGGAGAAATTATTGCCTATCTACATAGGCAGCTTGTTACTATAGAAGCTAAAAAATACAAATATTTTCATTGGAAGAATGTTATTCATCATAACCAGAAAACATTAAAAACACAGAGTGAATTTCCTGGCCCACACTCTATGAACAGGCCAATGGTAGTGCCCAAATACAGCGGATAATTGTTCCACCATCTGCTTCCCATTGATTACACAGCCCTGGTCGTACATTTCCTCTGACTAGAGAGAGATTCCATTATAAAAATTAAACATAATTTGGTCTTTCTAAATTAGGAGTCTCTTTGAAATAGCACACTATTAGCCTTTTAAAACATTTTTTAGAGCAAGTCTAAACATTAAATATGTTTCTCTTTTTTCCTGGGAACTCATCAATATCTTAAATATTTCTCATGTAGAACATTTTCCTGTTCTTGTTTTTTTTTTTTTGTTTTTTTTGTTTTGTTTTGTTTTTTGGGTGTTTTTTTTTTTTTTGCTTCACATTATAAAATTTGTAAGACACGAGGAAGCTAAAATATTCTTAGTTTCAATTAAGTGCTAACATGTCTCTGAACATATATAGGATCTTATTTAATCCTGCACAAAAAACAGATGAACATTTGGACAAAAATGACCCTATGATATGAATGCCAACTTATTTTACTGGGTAACTGTTCTGTAATTTGGGCAAAAATATTCATAGAAATATTTTACCCTTTTGCTAGACTTAAACATACTAATTCTCATCTATTGCATACTTAATCCAACCAATACATTCTATTTTATTATTCCATGAACTAGTAAAAAGGGAAAAAATATTTTTATTCAATTCTTGAACCAAACTTTTCTATCTGGTGATAGAAAGGATAAGGTAAAATGAAGCCAAATCTTGCATATTCCCTTCAGGGGCTGCCAGCCAAAGAGCAGGACATAATAGTAGGAAAACTGTACTTATAACATGCAACCAAGACAGGGATAAGCAAGCCACAAGCCATCTGAGATTCATGAAAATGTCCTCAATTTAATTTTAAAAAGAGAGTTTGGCAGACTCCGTCCACGTGAGATAGTTGCATTTAAAATTAATTTTAATTGAGGAAATATATAATGTGGTTAAAAAAATCAACAAGTTCTATAAGTTTATAATTAAAAATAGCACTTTCTGCCTTAAATCATCTCATACTACAAAGGCCCATTCCCAGACACACCTAACCTTTAGTTGCTTTTTTTGATACTTGTCTCTATGCCTCTATTTGCATAATACTATGTGGCATTGAATATTGGAAAGTTGCTAAGGAAATATATGTATATATTTTTAATCCTCACCTGAGGATATGCTTTTCATTGATTTGAGAAAGAGAGAGAGAGAGAGAGAGAGAGAGAGAGAGAGAGAGAGAGAGAGAGAGAAAGAAGAAGAAGAAGAAGAAGAAGAAGAAGAAGAAGAAGAAGAAGAAGAAGAAGAAGAAGAAGAAGAAGAAGGGGGAGGGGGAGGGGGAGGGGGAGGGGGAGGGGAAGAAGAAGAAGAAGAAGAAGAAGAAGAAGAAGAAGAAGAAGAAGAAGAAAGAAGGGGAGAAAGAAAGAAAGAAAAAGAAAGAAAGAAAGAAAGAAAAAGAAAGAAAGAAAGAAAGAAAGAAAGAAAGAAAGAAAGAAAGAAAGAAAGAAAGAAAGAAAGAAAGAAAGAGTAATCAGGTGCTTCCTATATGCACAGCCCAGGTATGTGCCTTGGAATCAAACCAGGAATCAAACACCTTTTGGTATACGGGATGATGCTCTAACCAACGGAGCCACACTGGCCAGGGCGAGACTAAATCTTAAAATTTCTCATCACACACTAAAAATTTGTAACTATCTGAGGTGATAAATGTTTACTAAAATTTTGTGCTAATCATTTAGCAATATATACATATATCAAATCATTATGTCCTACAGTTTAAACGGATACAATGTTATATGTCAATTAAAAAAACTGGGGGAAAATAAAATTTAATTAAATAAATAAAATAGACATTCCTTGGTCAGAAAAAAAAAATATTTGGTCCTGGCCAATGTGGTTCAGTTGGTTGGGCTTCGTCCTGTATACTGCACAGTTGCTGGTTTGATGCTGGGTCAGGGCACATGCCTGGGTTGATTGCTAGATCCTCGGCGTGGGGCGTGAAGGAGGCAGCAGATTGATGTTTCACTCTCACATCGATATTTCTCTCTCTCTCCTTCTGCCTTCCTCTCTCTCTAAAAATCAATTAAAAAATATTTTGGTCTGAAATCTCTGCTCCTAACCAGATGCTTACATCCTGTTTAAGCTTAGGTCATGGTTTTGCCATCTTTGATGTGATGATAGTGTCTTGTATAGATCTTAAGAGCTTCCAAAAGCCACCATGTCTAAAGCCCAGATTTCTAATCAAGTACCTTCCTCAGCTGACTGACCACTACCTCAGGAATATCTCTGGGCTTTGCTCTGCACTTGCTTCATGCCTCCTTCTCATGGAGCATTCCTTGTCTCTGTCAAGTAGTTTCATATGTGGGCTGTCTTTTTTTGGCAGCTCAATTTTGGACCCTTGTTTGGAATCTGACTGGCTCTCACGGGAACAGTGCTTCTGGTAGCATTCCCCTCAGCTCCACACATTCCACCCAGTGTGACATCAGCACCATGATCAACGCTCTCCTCTAGACCAAGGTTGTGTTCCCGGACCATCACCTGCCTCTCCCGTTTCATCCAGAGGGAATGACGATGCTCTCCTGTCACTCTAGCTGGGTGGTGTTGGATTTTAACTTCCCCTTGAATTAAATATTTTTAGTGATATTTAATTCAGCATTCAGAATATGACTGTTTTTCATCAATTTATACTCAAAGTGAGCCTGCGATAAAATGGGAGCAGGGTGGCATAGAAGAATAGTCGGTTGTTTGGCTATCCAGGAAGCCAAGTTTAATTTTAGCCTGGAGAGAATTTGAAATCATTATAATTAGATGAGTGTTAAAGCCCACAAGCGAAAAGGACTCCTTTTTTTAAAAGCACACCCATTCATTTAGCATCAATTCACAACTAGCAGTTCATTCCCCCGAATGCTCTATCTCTTAGCATTCTTGCAGAGTTAGAGTAAAATATTTCTGGAGGAGTTCACATAACTTGGAAGTAGGTTATTGCTGGAGGTTTGAAATAGACACTATAATTACTTGAATATCCATAGAAATGTAAGAAATACAAACTGTATATGGGTTCGCGGAGAGGAAGATTATATTGTCTCATACATTTTATTTGTGGTACAGAATAATGAGATAGTTGATTTAGAATGATTGCAAGGTACCCTGCACAGTGTTGGACCTCAACACGAATGCTGGGTAATAACCATTCCTGAGCGTAGGCCCCAAGGTTAATTTGAAGTGCACTCCAGAAAAATAGACAATCATTTCACAGTCACTTCAATATTCTGCATAAGTTCTGCTTCAGTCCCGACTAATGCCCTGACTGAAAAATGTCAAGATGATGGTCTGAGGTATCTTGAAAAACAGATGAGAAAATATGACTGGCAGTTTAGTCTCCTGCCCGTGCAAAGAACTAAAAGGTGGTTTTGTAAGATTTAGAAAAAAAAGAGATGAGAAAAGGGAGCTTTGGAATTTCTCGTAGTAAATGAAAGCAAGGATTCTTCTTTTAACAGAAGCATGTTATTGTCAACGGTGGCATCTCTGTTAAGCTTGTTCTTTTACCTTAACACTCCTGTTACTGTCATCTCTCGGGTTTGTCATACCCACGGCTCTGACAGGACAAACATTCCACTGTAAAACCTGTCAGGGAGGCCAGGCGATTTCCCCCCTCTCCCGACGTGTGCTGCTCTTTAATATCAGCCTGTCAAACACCTAAGAGAAAGGCACCTGCTTTTGTGCTTGGCGCTGAGGCTGGGGCGACCACCACGCACGCTGTGATCATTAGCGTTACACTGCTATGGAAGTCAGCCCTTTGGAACCATAGAATCAGCAGCTGGAAAATGCTGTTGGCATAAGTGTACCATGTCAGTTCGACTGCACATAGATTGGTGCAACTATTTTGAAAAACATTTCTTTTCTGGTGTGAACCTCCTTTAATTTCTCTTTATGATAAGTTGTTTCGAAATACGTATTGGATGTTCCTCTACCACAATCAAATGGAACCTGCATAGAAGTGAAGATCAGTATTTTTGGCTTGCCTTGCATTAATGGTCTATTTGTGTGGGTTTTATATGCGTCAGCATTCATCTTAAGTTTGCCTTCTCTAAGGAGGGATGGTCCTCTTGGTTTCAGAGGGTGAGTGGTTTAAGTGATTTCAGGTGGGTACACTGGAAAAGTCTTTTATTTACTAAAGATGGTTTTCCTGGCACCCCGTTTGTCGGTCACTGAGCTTTTGTGTTCTCTCTTCCTATATGATTCTTCTGTGGCAAGAATCATGGGAGGCCTGGGGAGGGAGCAGACTATTAATATAAGGGAGGTTCTCATAAAAGAATGTGGCTAATTTTGTAACAAATACAACAGACTATCTAAAACCAGTATAGTCACTCCAGGAGGTTGTAGGTTTGCCCCAAAGGCAGTTGCTGAATTCCCTTTTTGGAATGCCCTCAGAGTGTATAGCAGCCCATGCTTTTATTCTCTACTCTGTAAAGTATGTTTTAGTTTTTAAAATTAAAAAAATTGCACATCACTTTAATAATGCAAATAAACAAAAGTATCTAGAATAAAAGTGATCACAACTCCCCCACTACCCACAGCACACATCTTTCCTTAACCCTGGGCTTAATTTCTCCTTGGTTAGGTGTTGGAGCTTCCAGGGTTCAGAAAGTCCCACTTCGGGCATCCATTTATTGTTGGCGCTCTTGTCCCAGCATCAAGAAGGGTTCAGGAATCTGGAAAAGGGGCTGCGCGTAGATGACATAGGAATCCAGAGACTAATAAAGAATCCGGAGACGAGATATAATTTTGAAAGGCATTGGGGGTCAGAGGACCTTCAGCTAAAGGAACTGAAGAGCACCTCCTTGTCCAGGACCCTTGCTTTTATTAACACAATTTGTCCTAAGGCAAGGTGGAGATAATACACTTCAATGGGTAAGGTTTCAAAGGGTACAGAGTCCATTGTCAGAAAGGGGAAATAGCCTATGGCTGTTCAGGTGTTTGGCCAGTAGAAGGCAATAACATGTAGATTAAAATGCCCTTTAACTGTCTGGCAGCCACAATCAATTTACTATTCAGGTTTGGGGAAATGCCTTTAGCCATTCCCAACAGGTGACTACATGTGTGACTCAACCCTGTTGAGTCCCCAAGTCTCATCAACCTTTTGATGAAACTCTTAAAATTATGACATGCTGGAATTGGTCTACGGCAGTTAGGCTAATTTTAATAATGTATTTTATATAACTGCATCATTTTCATCTCATAAAAATATATACAAAACATATGGTGGCTTTAATTTTTTAGGAGAATGTGAAGATCATGTATCTACTCTTTAACTGGTTCTTTTCCCTTTAATAATATATCATGGACATGGACCAGGTTTACATGACCTCTAAAGCCCCTCACTTGTATGGGATCCTTCCAGGATCCTGGAGATTTTGCAATTCATAACTCTGTTTGTTGTTTTTTTTTCTTAAAGAGGGCCCCTGACATTTTATGTGGCAGGCTCTTCAAAGTCTGGATGTATTCCCTGTTGGACATCTTTCTAGGCCAGTAGATCTGGACTATATACCTCCTTTTTGTTCTAGAATTCTCACAAATGTGAATCTCCAACAGGAAAGAATTGCCAAATACACAAAGAAATATATACAAGGATCATTGTAGCAATTTTAAGATATCAAGTATATGACAACAACCTGACTTTTTAAAAAAATATATTTTATTGATTTTTTAAAGAGAGGAAGGGAGAGGGAGATAGAGTTAGAAACATCGATGAGAGAGAAGCATCGATCAGCTGCCTCCTGCACACCCCCCACTGGGGATGTGCCCGCAACCAAGGTACATGCCCTTAATCGAACCCGGGACCCTTGAGTCCACAGGCTGATGCTCTATCCACTGAGCCAAACCAGTAAGGGCCTGACTTTTCATTGATAGAAAAAGTTACAATTAAGGTCCAACTGTTATTGGAGAATTGCACAGGTGGAATTTCTCCATTGCTAGTGGAAGTGGGGTTCTTACGATAGCTTGAGAAAAAGAATTTTATAAGACTCCTACCTGACAATGAGTGATTTTTATTTGCATAGAGTTACAGCCTTTGGTTTGCAAAGTCCCATTTCCCTTAAACCAGTCCTGGAAAATGTGCAGCTGGGGCTTCAGGAGAGCGAAGAGGACCCTGGAAGGATCTCATACAAGTGAGAGGCCTTAGGGATCATCATTCATTTATCTCATGGTAAACCTGTCCATGTCCATGATATATTATTAAAAGGGAAAGAATACTCATGTGGGCGAGTGCAGTGCGTGAGAGCCTACAAGCCAGGAATTAGGCGCCGGTAGCAGGAGCACAAGCAAGAGCAAGAGAGCCAAGAGAGAGAACTCCCTGTGTTTAGGAGTTTAAGTATCAAATCTTCCTGTTCTCGCAGTGGCCACGCCTACACACCTATTCTGGCCAATGTCCTGTCCCAAGGCATGTCTGACAGGCAAGCACCCTTTCTACATCATCCACTTTACTGGGCATGTGTTTAAGCTGCAGCTTCCCTTTGCTCCTTTCCAGTTATTTTTTTTAAATTAATTAATTTTTATTGATTAAGGTATTACATGTGTGTCCTTATCTCACTGGGTTAAATCACAGCAGTATCACAACCATACTTTGGAAGATGGTATGTGCTTTTGCATTTTCTAAGTGATAGTAAATTGTTGGTTTCTAAGGATGAATTTGATATTTTGAAGATATCAAAAGATATCGGAGTCTGGCAGAAAGTAGAGAAGCAATTGGAATAGTATTACCTTTGATTTAAAATTAGAGAGTGAAAAAAAATAGAGACAGGCATGCGTTAGGAACCTGTTTGTTTCAGATATCCTAATGGATAAAACAGGGTCCTGCTTTTAAAAGTGGAAATAACACTTGCATGATAATCCCAGCTTAATGCAGAGTGCCAGACAGCAGGCACTCCATGGAAATTTGTTAAAAGAATAAGCGAGTCAATAAAACGCCATGATAGTATTATGTATCTGGCATCATAAGAGCTCAAAGAGGGAAAGTTATTAATTGCTTAAAGGTGTCAGACAGTGCTTGTTTCACAGAAGGTATTACGTTTGAGCTGAATCTTTAAAGATTAACAAAAAAAAAGGTTGAAGGAAGCCTTATATAAAAGGACACAGATATGTGAAGGAACTTGTTTGGAGGAGTTAAACTAATTGGGTTTGGAGTGCAGGGTATCTGTAGATGGCTAATAGGTGCTGGGAATGAAAAGTTAGGCAGCTGCCAAAGGCAAGTTAACCTCCCCATTTTACACTCTTGTACTGTGGTCTTATTTTCATTCCTTGGTAGTTCCTGTTAGAACAAAATTCCCCTATTGGATGAACTTTGTTATTCATATTTAGCTGATTTTTCCTCTATAGACTACTATGTTTTTGTGTTTTTTAAAAAAACAACAACAATATTCATACCTATTCCCTTTCTGGAGCATATTTTGAGGTGGTTATTACCAAAGGTATATACAGTGTAAGAATCAAATTGAAACATTAATAGAAAATCAGGATCACACACAAAAAAACAACAACACACAAATGGCAATCAGTAAATTCAACACAATGTCTTCATTATTGAACTTTAAATTTGATTTGTGCTTGCTGGTAGCTGGGTCAAAAATAAATTCATAATTAATAAAAAGATATTACTCAAAATAAAAATATCCTTTCTAGAGTCTTTACATAAAGAATAAGGTGTTAAGATCATGGACTCCAGAGTCAGATGCTCTGGTGGTACTTACTTAAGCTCTGTGTGCCTCAGTTTCTTGATATCCCAAATGGAGATTACGTGTGGTTTAAATGAGATACTAATTAATACGATATGTATAGTTGAGTCTGTGTTGGGAAATGATCTAAGTACTTTATGTATATAAAGTCATTTAATCATCATAACAATCCCAAAAATGGGAGTTGCTATCTTCTGCCCCATTTTACAAATGAGGCACTGAGAAGTTAAATGAGTTTCTCAAGAGCACACAACCATGAGTGATTGAACCAGAATCGGAACGTAGGTAGCCTGGCTCCAGAGCCAGGCTCTGAACTACTGGCTATGCTGCCCGTCTGAAACAATGAAAGCCATGAGCCTGGAACACTGTGAGTGTTTTGTATCTAATGACTATCAGGTGTGATAGAGGACAGAGAACATTTTCAGTACTATTTAAAAGGAAACCTAGTCATGGGTTTTCTACAGCTGTCTTGTGTTGTCTATGCTAAAAGTATAGTAGTAAAGTGGAACTCAGTGACAGCAATTCTTCAAAAGGTAAATCCAATGTGTTCCCAGTATGAAGACTTCAGAAATTCCCACTTGACCCATGGAAGGAATTTAGAACACACACAAGAGTGACTCAACTGTATGTGCTTTCATCACACACGCCTAAGTATGAGTTCTTTTCATTTGTCGCCTGCATGGCTGACTGAAGCAGCAGCCATATGCTTTGGAAACCAGGTCAGCAGATGGCATGTTTGGTGACCTATTGCATAAATGGAAAAAATTTGAAAAAGTTCTCCTGCCTGGAAAATATGTTCTCCATTGGCATGTCAGTATCTACCTTCTACCTAGAGAGGAAAGAAAGATACTTAAAACATTTATTTACATCCTATATAATAAACAGGTAATATGCAAATCGACCATCATGCCCTCACACAAGATGGCCACCCCCATGTGGTCAAAGATGGCCACCCCCATGTGGTCAAAGATGGCCACCACAAGATGGCCGACGGTGCCACCCCAAGATGGCTGCCGGGGGGGGCAGTTGTGGGCAATCAGACCAGCAGGGGAGGGCAGTTGGGGGCGACTGGGCCAGCAGGGGAGAGCAGTTGTGGGCGATTGGGCTGGCAGGGGAGGGCAGTTGGGGGCAATCAGGCCGTCAGGGGAGCAGTTAGGCGTTGATCAGGCTGGCAGGGAAGTGGTTAGGGGGTGATCAGGCTGGCAGGCAGAAGCGGTTAGGGCAATCAGGCAGGCAGGCAGGCAAGCAGTTGGGAGCCAGCGGTCCCGGCTTGTGAGAAGGATGTCCCATTGCCGATCCTGTGGGATCGGGCCTAAACTGGCAGTAGGACATCGCCTGAGGGGTCCCAGATTGGAGAGGATGCAGGCTGGGCTGAGAAACACCCCCCCCCCCCCAGTGCATGAATTTCATGCACTGGGCCTCTAGTATGTTATAAGTGGGATAGAGAGTGTAAAGTATAGATAGTAGCTGTAAGGAGAAAAATTAGCTAAATCTTCCTGCTTTGTATGAAATATGGCCCTATTGTGAAACTCAGTACAGTTTCCTGAGTGACAGTCACACTGGAGAAACAGAGGCATAATTAAAAGTATATTTGTACTAATTGTCTTATTCAACTTCCATAACCTGGTGTCATGGGATCATCTCTAGAGAGAAAAAAACAGTGCTAACAAGTGTTGGTATTATTTAAGTAGAAAATAGAATTCCATATGTAAAGTGAAAATTATTGGGGGAAAGTAGTAACAAATAATAGTTGTGTCCAAGGTCAAGAGGAAGTAAAATCTACTATATTTTAATAATGGTTTTAGTTTTGTTCCATATTGAAAGCAATAATGCTATTTTGGAAGTTCTGGACCCTGCATCCTAAATATGTATTAATTATCAGGAGGATAGAAGTAATATGCCAGTGATAACAGGCTGATGGGCAAGGTTGTTTTCTCAACAGAGATTTATAGAGGGTTGCCACATGCATGAATTGTGACAACAGCCTCCCCTCTGACCTCCTAGCATCGTCTCTTATTTCTCTCTAAACAAATGTCCATACAATCGAGTGAGTTTTAAGGAATCTAAATCTGATCATGTCACGGCCTGTCATTTGATGGCTTTCCACTTGTTTTATGGTTTACAGAATCTCCCTTGCATATACTTTTCACATCACTTGCCCCACCCCACTTCCATCTCCTGGCCTTGACAAGTTATACTCCAGCTGGAATGCTCTTCCCTCCAAGCACCTCCTTCTCCTTATTAAAAGAGTTGCCTTCAAGCTGTAGTCTGAATGTCCCTCCTTTTTGGGAGCCACTTTTGATGTCTCAGACTAAGCTAGGACCCCTTATTAAATGCCTCCAGAATACCCATACCTCTTCCCAGACCAGGCACCATACAGTTACTTAAATAATTGTTTGTGATAATCTTACATAATGCCTGTCTTTCCCACTAGCTTACAAGTTCAGTGAAGGTTGGGAACAAGTCTGTTTGGCTCACCTCTCTACTGCCAGGGACAAGCACTGTGTGCTGTGCTCAGTAGAGGTGAGCTGACTGAATGAAGTTGGTTCTCACTGGAGGGAGTGTGGGGAAAGGTCACTGAGGTAGGGTGGGGGCTTTAGCATGAGCAAAGGCACAGAGGTGGATCCCATGGCAAGCCTTTGGGTTTGTAGCAGTGGTGCTTCTTTATGAAAGGCCTTAGCAACCGTCATGCTTGGAGAGGCAAAGGGCCAAACAAGCTGATCTCCTGGGATCCTTTCTACTGTGTGATTTTCTGTATCTGGTGCATCTTTTCATAACTCTCAGAGGGAAAAAGCCTAGTCTCTAGTTGTATATTGAACGGTTATTTGGAGACACAAAGGGATATGCAGGTGACACTCTTCATTTAGAAAAAGAGGCTCAGATTCAATACAGAAACTTTCGGTGAGCATAGACCAATGTCATTTCTTGATGGATACTCAATAACTGAGCTATTGTTGCTGAGAAAGGATGGTGCCATCTCTAAGAATCTCTCCACCACTATTATCTTTTCAAGCACACCCTCCTCCGTGAGGGTGTTTAAGTCTGAAGGCTATTTCCTGCAATCACAAAACCTGGTGCACAGAGTAGCACCCTCATGAGTTATAGAGGCATTTGTTACACTAATGCTGAGTCACTGGACAGGGAACCACAAAAATCTAAGGGTAGTCCTGAAAATATGTAAGTTCTACTTTGCAATGAACATGTTGTGGTTTAGAGATACTGAGCATTTCTTCACAGTGTAGTTATCTTCATTTATGGGTCAAGTTTCTTTGCACATTTGTATTGGAATTTAGCTCTTAGTCAAACAGGTTAGAGCAGCAGGTTAGAGCGATTTCTTATTAATCAGATTTCTGTGAGGATTTTATCTTTCCCTTTATTGGTATCATTCACATGGATAAGCCATGAAACCTTAAATTATTTTCTATTCACCACATGGCATTGACTCTGGTGACAGGAGGGATATTCAGTGATTCTGTTGTTGCAAAGAAGCTGGCTAACAAATCACTGTGATGTTTGCTTTTCTTTTTCCAAGTCCACAGGGAAATAAATTTATGGATCACTTAACCTTTTACCCAAGGAACGAAAAATCCAAGTCAGTTCTGCATTAGTATTGCTCTGGGGGTGCAAAGCAAGGTTTGGTTTTCAAAGCAAATCTGAGGGTTAAGGCAACAATTGAGGTAATAGAGGAAGATCTGCTTGTCTTCATCTGAATTAAACAATTGTTCCAGCTCTTAGGATATTTGAGTAGACATCTAATAAAGTGTTTTTTTGTTTGCTTTCTTTGCTTTGTTTAGCTTTTATAAAGTAACAAATCATCTACTGCATTGAATAGGGTTCTCCGAGGCCGGGAAATCTAGTCACCTATGTCCCACCAGAGATGGGCAGATGCTATGCTCTCCCTCACCTGAAGACCCCTAGTGCAGATATACCCATAGAATCTGGATCCTCTCAGCAGTCCAATATGTGCAGAATTGCATATATTGCATACATAATTGTGTGGATGGTTCTGATTTCTACATTACATTACAAAGTTTGCCAAATATGCTGTAAACTTGATGTTCCAGCTCCCTATTCAAATAATAAAATCTCTCGGGTATTCAGAATATATTTTACTAAAAATGAAAACTGTTGGCAATCATCTTGGGAATTACATCTCCCCATCTCTCACAGTCTCTGCAGGAAGGACTTGCCCACATGAAAAAGCATCATGGCTCCTTCCTACTGGGAATAACTTCCCCCAAATGAAAGCGCCTTTGGATTGTGCTAATTTACCAAAGATTTGTTTTCAGGCAGGAACTGTTGGAAATTTAGCTTTGGCATGCATGCATTTCCTCAATAGTAATGGCAAATTAACTATTTAGAAATGACATATGCATTGAACATATTTTCCTTTGAACTATCCTCTGAACACATTCTGCATGTTCTTTAAAATATACGATAATCAATACTTTGAAAGGTATGGCTTCTTAGAATTGTTGTCACTAAGCATATCAATTTTCTTGGGGGAGAAACATCCCTTGCTTTCTCTTGCACAGAGAAAAAGGCTTTTACAGACACCAGGATTCCCTTGGGATCTGGAGGGAGAGCAGAGTGATTATCCACACCCAATGGATTCAGCAGCAAGTCGGGACCCCTTTTCCCTTATTTACTGAAATTGCCTTAATAAATTCTCCTCTGGAGAGCAAGAATCAATTACTCTAATGCCTGTGGAAGCAGTAATTGGCTTCACTTGGTGGAAAACATCCACTGGAAATGGTGATGGAAAGTGGGGACCATGTCCCACCCACAACTGTAGCACCATGTATGCTGTGTTGCTTCTCATTTCCACCCTGGATTTCAAGTCACAGCTGCCATGAAAAAAGGCCTTTGGATCCCGAGAGCCTCCAAGCCACCTTATTTTAAAGGGATACTATGTTTTAACTTCTTACTACACTGATTTATCTCTAAATTAAAAGTCAGGTAACCAATTATATGCCAATAAAGTATCTTTGGAAACTGACTCTAACAGGGTCTTTACTTTTTTCATTAAAAAAACTATAATGAAGGAACCATGGGTTCCATTCTGTTGCTTGTTTTCTGCATATTAAAACCCTCACTCATTATTAACAGCCCTTGAACAATAAAGCAGAAGCAATCACACAGGACTACATAAAATATAATTTCAGTCGAGTTCAATAGAAGCGTTTCTGAAAATTGTTGTAGGCATTTTTTTGAAGATTGCCAGTAACTAGAAAGGCTTTTCAAACACTAACATTTTGAAAAGTCTGAAAATTCATGTGATGCTTACTGGGTAAAAAGACCTTTCATTTCTACCCGGTGAATGCCAGTGGTGGAGTCTGCACTGTTTTAAAGGTCATCACTATAGGATTAGGACTCATGGATCTGCCTTAAGGCAAAATGTCCCCTGGTTTTTGTTGGATAATGATACGGATCTAGCCCTGTTTGCCACTAGCTTCCCATCGTGCTCTATTCTTTGCTGACAAAATGTTTCCTAAGTTGTCCATTTTTTCATTCATTTAGTCCTTCATGGAACAATCATGACTTGTTGTGGGTCCAGTATTGTGGTTGGGACTGGAGACACAGTGTCCATAACATGTGCTCTCTGCCCTCGTGGACATGAGTCTGGCCCATTCACACCCGGTATCCTGGACAACTGGGCTCTCCTGAGCTGTGTATATGGTGGGGCAATTTGTGTGTTGTTTCTGGAAAGATCTCCAGAAACAGAAGGATATTAAAGGGTAATTATTCTCCATCTCTGAGGTGAACTATCTGCAAATACTCAGGACTATGATGGAGGAAGGATATACCCACCACGTTACATATTCGATCCTGATGGATAATGTTATTGCACTCAGATTTCACCTAAAGTTAATTGGGGCAGAGCAGACCCTAGCGGGGGCATGAAACCACTATTACATTCTAGCTTTCTTCTGGGGCTAGTCTAGAAAGACCTTCCCTTGTCTGTACTCTACTTATCACAAACTTGGGGAAAGTTTAGTGCTCCTCAGATTAGATTCTCAGTCTCCCTACAGAACATCAGGGCCAATACCTGGATGAACTGTAAATCACAGGGATAGTGTTAGGATGGGGCAACTCTCGCAGGTCAAGTTTATTCAGATACCCAACTTTGTGAGGGGTCCCTATAAGTACAAAAGGTAGAAACTGGGCTTGGGAACCATACTACCGAAAGGTTAATAACAGCTCTGGCATTTACAAGCTTTGCAACCTAGTTCTCAAATTTCCCCTCCTGTAAAATTGGAGAGAATGATGCATTGAAAGTTAGAGATTAAATAAACTACTTTATAAATAAAGTCTATAGCACGTCTTATAACTACCCACTTAGTGTCCCCACTGTCTCCCTTTTTCTACCTATTTTACTTTGCCTGGCTACAGAGCTGGGTGGATAAGAAAATCATGAGCACTATCTCATCAGATACTTGTAAAACATACATGAAGAAGTTGATTTTAATGCAATACTGTATATAAAAGAACGTACCAGTTTTCAAAGGGAATGCACCATGTTGGGGAGGATTCACAGGAGGCTATCTGGTGTAGATATAATCCAGGAGTCAGCAACCTGCAGCAGGTATGCCAGACGGTGGTGTGATGAGCCAAGGTGCTAGGCATGTTGCCATTTCCCAGGTGGAAAATGTCCAGACTAATTGCCAGTCTGAACCTGGCAGAATGGGCTGTGAGTTTTTATGAACTGTTGCTGCTTTTTCTATCATACAACTGTCCTTCCAGAGAAAGGGAAAACATTGCCAGGTAAAAGCTGGAACTTTTTTCCTAGACCTGGGACCGAAGGCACAATATCCCTGGAACTTGTTTCACCACTTTCATCCCTTCACTCTCCTAATCACAGGATTTTGTGATGAGCTTGGTGGGGCATGGCTAGTTCTCCTCTTTCCTGCCTAACAGAACTGGGATTTTGTTCTGGCATCAGCCCTGAGGGTAGTCCTTAAGGAAAGCTCCAGGGATGGGCCCTGATTTGTCCAGCTCTATCAAGGTAGATCACTATGAGAAGCCTGGCTCTTCCCTGCTAAAGATGAACAAGGGCGCATTTAACTCCTATGGTTACTAGCAGCATTTCCAACTTTCTAAGGGAACTGGTCTTAGGATGAAGCAAATAGAACAGAAATACACAGCAGAGATACAGAAAGAAATTACACAACATGACTGATGATTAAATAACATCACTGAGACAATGGAGTGGCTCACCCTCTTTGCGTCAGACTTCCTAATATGTAGACCCATGCAATTTCTTACTGTTTAAACCAGTTTGGGTGGCTGCTACTACTGCTTGAAAACAAATGATCCCTAACTGACCTGTTGCATTCGTTTCTCATTACACATTACTACAAGTTAGTGGCTTAAAACACACAAATTGACTATATTAAGGTTGTAGAGAACAGAATTCTGATGGGTGAGCACAGCTGCGTTCTTTATCTGGAAGAAATCATTTTCTTGCCTTTCCCAGCTCTTAGCGACTGCTCACATTCCTTGGCTTATGGCTCCTTGTCCCTCCCACCTCAACTTCTCTCATCATATCTCCTTTCCTGATTCTGATTCTCCAGGACCTTTATGATGATATTGGGCTCTCTGGATCAATCCATGAGAATCCCCCATCTCATGACGCCTAATTTAGTCACATGTGCACAAAATCTCTTTTGTCCCATGAGGTTACATATCCAGATTCTGGGCCTTAGAATAGAATCTCTTTGGCAGCCATTGTTCTGCATGCTGGGTGTGTTTACCATAGCCACAGGGCTACACTCCTAATGGGGATCTTTGTGGTCTCCTACCCATGAGCATTACTAATATCAAGTTTTACATTTTTAAAAATTTGTGATGTGGTCATGTCATTTAATCAACATTTATAGAACATCACATCTAGAGCATCTCATTTACAAAGATAAGTAGGTCGTTGTCCCTTTTCAAAAGGGAAAGGCAGACAAGCAGTCAAGAGATCTTATTAGAGAATGTTCTGTGCACAGAGAAGAACCCTCACTCTAATTGCCAGGTTAGCCTATGTGGTTTTAATAAGGTCTTTTTAATCACAGAGGTAGATTATAATGTCACTACAGCACAAGATTATCATCAAGAAAAATATAGTCTTAAGCTAATCAATTTCCAATGTGGTCCCATTATTTTGAATTATGTTTTTTAGATTTCTACTGGTCAGGTTTCTATCGGTCAAGCAGAAAATGCCTGAGAAGTCTGAGAAATGTGGCCTGGATGATTTTGGACAGAATGTTTAAAAGCTAATTCACTTCATAACCTACTTATTCAAACAATGTTTGTTGAGTTACTGTTACCAGAAGTATATTACCTCCCAGAGGCATTTCAAGAGTGATTAAGATACTATGGTCTCTTGTACTCTAATTAGGTTTACAAATAACTAAAATACATTTAATACATCTTAAAATATTTAATTAGCCATGGATTGCACCATTATCAGCTTCTATTTTGTGTTTTTAAACATTATTTTAAATTTATTATTATTTTCATGTCTTCCTTTTTGTTATTTAAAAATTTGAAAACACTGAAGGTATTTTTAAGAAAGCAAAAATCACCCATAATGCAGCTGCTTCGACAATAGCATATCTTATAGAATCTAAGGCACTAGAAAGAAACAAACACTTCCAATGAAGCTGACACACTATCAATTTTAAAATGATTCCCAATTGTAGAGACGTTAACTTGTGAAATTAAGAAAATCTTCCCTCTCATATTTCTCATTCCAGAGGCAACCACTGTGCATAGTTCAATACCAACTATAAATGCGTGGAAGAAACCCTCAGGGTGTGTGATGTTGTTTGCTTCCTAATTTCCCATGGTTAAGACTCTATAAGCCTAAAATAAGTAAATATATTGATAGACAACAAAATATACCAGAGTTATTTTTTTTCCTTTTTTTTCGTTTTTTTTTTTTTACTGTTTCCACATCTTAACCATACACATCTGTCTGCAACATTTCAGGAATGGCACTATGGAACAGTGATTTTGCTTGTGTGTAGTATGTGTGCAGCATGGGCAGTGTGCCTCTGTTGTCCAATGTACAGTGTACAGTGTACAGTGCATGGTGTGTGGTGTGTGCAGTGTATGTGTAGAGTGTGTGTGTGTGTGTGCGTGTGCTCGTGTGTGTGTGTATTAGTGGCAGGAGATCTAAGTGCCAGCATGCATTCATGTGTTGGTGGCGAGTCTTCACAGTGTTAGAAGCGATATGTCATGAAAAGCTACATTCTACTCTCCAGTACTGAAGAGACAATATGAAAGACAAGGTAAGGAAAATAAAATAAAATAGAAAAACCCACATTGTAAACTGGTTTTTGACAACTGACCCCTAACATATTTCTGGAAAAACAAAATAACTTAAGAGATACTTCAACTTTTAGATTTTCTAACAATCCCACATATTGTCTTAGAAATCCCAACCAATGATTTACACTGAAAAAGGGCATTTTGATAGTAAATATCTTAAAGCAGAGTATACCCTTCCACAACATCCTGAAGACTGAGAAGGCATCCAGCGGTCACCTTATAGGATTCTGAATCATGCAGACCTCACTCCATGTGCCAGGAAGTACCCCACCCAGAATAAAACATGCAGGGCCCGCTCTAAGGAGGGCACGTAGACTTATGAAGTGCTCCCTAAGCACTACACATGGAGCTAAATGATTTTGTTTGTGGTGCTTTATTTAATCGAATGAGGTATGCATCTACTTTGATGCAACTTGGGTGCAGAAATCAAACGTTCTGTTTCATATAATGATTAGCCGAGTAAATTACTCTAGTGCAGCTCTGTTTGGGATCCCTGATTATCCCACACATTTGCTTCTGAGCTGCAGGTGCAGGCTGCCTCTCCAGCGTTTTGTACATTTTGAGAAATTTAGAGATTGTGATGTTTTGCTTGGCTCCGTTCTATTTGATAAAAGAGTGTATGATACCAAATATTTTAGAGGATAACATTTTTCAGGCAACAGGAGCTAGAGAAATAAGCCAGGAAGGGATTTAACTGAGAGCAGACACTTATTTTCTATCTGCTAAATATCCAGAGGTTAGTGTTCTTATTCGGGTAGCCCCTCACATTTCCTGTTCTGTTTCATATACACTCAGATGTATTTCATTGCATGGATTAATTTTAACATCTGCCAAGTAGATTTTGGACAAATTTGCTTGCGTGGGAATTTGATCTGAGGAAAATCATTCTGGATATTTTTAGAGTCATTTCCAGATTCCCTTCCTGGCTTATCACTCGCTGCCAAGCAGACACTTTTGGATGTTCATTTAAAATAATTAGCATAAAGGCAGTGTTTAGAAGTTGCCCATAAGATAAAAGCCAAATTGCTTACAGTTCCAGGTAGAGTCTTTGCAAGCTAGACTCAAACTATCTGTAGCCCCATTTCCAGCCACGGTTTCTTACTGACTGTGCATTGCTCGGTTTCCACTTCCTATCCTACTATGCTCAAATTTCACTTGTTTTGGTTCTCACTAGACTGATAAACTTAAGTGCAAAAACTATATCTGTTTTACTTGCTTCTATATGCAAACATGGTCAGTTTGGAGCATGAAGGAATAAGTTCATATTTCTCAAGGATAACCATTCCTATGAAACTATTCCTATGATAAAGTGAAATCTGAACTTCTAGTTCCCACATTATTACCATGAGATTAAAAATAAAAGCTGTGCATGAAAAGTAAATTCCTTACTTTCTTGACCTCTGCCTCTTTATGAAGGAAATAGCCTACTTTAAAATTTGCACTTTCATAGGCAAAGCTATCTGTATCTGTCTCTCTCTCTGTCTCTGCCTCTCTCCTTCTGTCTCTCTGCTTCTCTCTGTCTCTGCTTCTATCTCTGTGTCTCTGTCTGTCTCTCTCTGTGTCCCTGCATCTGTCTGTCGGTCTCTGTCTCTCTGGATGAACTGTCAAAACTGAACTAGAAAGTAAGGACCACTGTCTGGTGAAGTGGGGGCCTTGCCCTGACATTTCTGTATCCTATGCATTGGTAATTAACAAGTTGAACATTTCCAATCACAGGCTGCCTGTATAATAATTTCTATTTTGAGAATTGATAAATAATTTATTAATTCTTATCCCATGAAATATACTATATTTGATATTGTTCTGAGAAGATGAGTTATATCACAAGCTTTAAACATACAATGTGTGGCTCTTGTAATCAGTTTCATTACTTTATAGTCATCCCTCATGTAATCAATAGATTCAGGCAAGGAAAATGTAATCCTTTATTTTGACTTTGGCATATGGCACCTCCCTATCATCTTCATAATATCTGTTGGTAGTGAGAAAGCAACATTTTACTAAAGGTGTTATAAAATCGCCCACAAAAATGCCTCACTATTATTAGTTTATTCTGCAAGCAATTTTTCTGAAGCAATTATTTGTCTTTATTAAGAAAGTACCAGTCTGGAAGCATATTTAAACTCACCAGGATTTTATAAATAAGAAAAACAAAGAATTTTACTACATTCTTTGATATATTCTCTTATTGTCTCACAGACCTGGAGTTACTTAAGACATTCATCATGATTTTCTTTCCCTCTTGAATATTGCTTTGTCATTCCAGAGCATCAGCAAAGGCAGGTAGCATCATTTCCTCAGATGCACATATGAATACTTCAACTTGAATACAAATTTTATTTCTAATCTTAAAAAAACAAGATGGGTAATGGAATCTCATGGTACTTACTTTTTACGGGGGTGCAGTGATAATAGAGGATTGATAAGATCTTCTACTATAAGCTGGAAAACACTTTTATTTCCCTTACATTTTCCCCCCAGGAATTATGTCATTATAAGACCCTACGAATAGAATGACATATTTTTTATGGTCTAAATTGGGACCAAGTCTTCTTGGGACCAAGTCTCTGAACTCTATCTAATCCTATGTAGGTAAATGAATCAACATCACAGAGCAAGGGCTGGTCAGCAAGCCTTGTCCTCCTCCTCTCACCCTCAACAAAAAACTGTTTTTTTTCTGTTTGAAACAATTCCCAAGATATGTTTCATATGAAATTAAGTAGAAAAGTTGCTTGTTTTTTCACTCTTTTTCCTTCAAACATTTGTGGTCCCCTTGAGTACGTACAGTATGATGTTTTTGTTTGTTTTAGGAAAGGAAGTCTGATTTTGTTTAATTTTGAAACTTAAATGATAGAGACGAGTTAGTTACACTGTGAGGATGCTTCAAGGAAAACTGAAATAATTATTTGTCCCATTTGGCTATGAAAATAAGAGAGAATACCCTATAGGCAATTTATACAATTTCTATTATCGAGATGAAGCATAACACAGCATGGAATTTATGTCCCTAATGAGCTTTATATATGATTCTCTAACTTACAAACCCAGTATGTGGAGAATCACTAATTCTTTCACTGATTGTTGAAGAAATTTGCTACATGGTGTTTCAATTTTATTCAAAATAGGACAGAACTAGTTGAAGAGACCTATGAGAAAATAATAGATCTCAAAATTAGAAGAAGACAAGGGAAGGTCTAGTAATAAACTATACACCAGATACACACATACACACATATATCAGAATCTTCTACTATTTGCAGGCAAATAAATTCACATAAGCCAGCGATATGAATCATAATGTTTTCAAGTTTGCCTGCCTTTACAGACAGTCTAGCACAAGCCTGGCACAGAAGCACAAGTGCTATGTCAACACACATTAAATAATTGAGTAGGCTGTTGTTATATAGGAATGACAAGTTTTTCCCACAGAGTTCATATATTAGTGCAATCTCATTAAAGAATATCCTCAGAGGTATCCCATGTTTCGGAGCCTTCAGTCAGATATAGTGAATTACCCCAGTAACAGTCCACCTTTGTCTGTGAACCTGACAATAACTCAACTAGAGTGAAAGTTTCAGAGCTCTAAAATGACCAGGAACAACCATAGTGGATGGCACTAAAGTCCTGGAAGTTAAACATTCAGCTACAAATAGGCCTGAGAGCGTCAAGGAGTTTGGGACATGAATGGAAACCTTGATTGAAATGTGACTTCACTTATCCATCCCCTAATTTTACATAGCCCTAATATGACAGGGTGTTCTAACACATGCTCTTGAGAAATGCAGCAGGTTAGATTTTTGAGTAAAACTGAACTCTTGAGCAATGCAGCTTTGTGATAGGAAGCACAGCAACGAACTAAGAGTCATGTTGCAGGTTGAGGTTCAGGCATGGATGGGAGTAGTTAAACACAAATAGCCTAAAAATTCTGTTGTGACTTACTTTTCTAAGAAGCACTCTAATTACTGAAAAATGGACAGAACCCTACCATTTCTTTCCATAATGTACTCAATTTGGAGATATTTTATGGCAGAATGTTTAGAAGAGCCACTGGTAAAAATGGATGCACATAATTAGTCAGGAAACTAGGAGGAAAAAACTAGAGGGGAGGCATTGTAGACATCACAGGCTAGTATTGTATTATCAAGAAGTAGGCTCCAGGCAATGATGTCAAGAGCTGCAGCTGTAAGACTGAGAGAAGTGTTCCGGCTTGCCAGCAACCAAGTCATTTTTGGCCTTTAAAAAAAGAAATTCAAAACTGAGGTGAGGGTGGAAATGTATTTAAAATTTTTTTGAAGAGTGAAATGGATTGGCAGAGTAGTAAAAACATCCAGAGATGAGATATTAATGAAACCAGAGGAGAAATAATTGAGAGAGTATCATCTCAGAGGAGGCAAAACTGGTTAAGATCAATATTACTGATAGAGAGGTTGACTTTGGAAAGGAATTATTTCTTCCCCTAAGATAGCGTAAGTGAATATTTAGATATTTTTGGAAGAAAAATTGAGGGAGTTCACAACCTCATGATTTATATTCTGATTTAAAAAAGATTATGTCATCTGTTGAGAAGCAAGAGCCAATGTGGAGCATATGTCTTAGAAAAAAATGAAACTTGTAGAGAATGAGAAGAGTTAACCAAAGATCAATATTGTTTAAAGTGAAGAGGTCATTGTCTCAGTGGAAAGGGGGGCAGAATGATCATGTATTGTATTGTCTGCTCTGAGCCAGCATATTTGGGTCATGTAGCTTTCATAAAAACCCCATAATATGATAATAAGTGTTATCTTCATTTTATGGATGAGAAAACTGAAGCTTTGAACATCACTCATCTAGTGATTAGTAGAACAAGATTCTCATCCAAGTCAGACCAACAAAACTCTTCATTTTCTTTCCATACAACTGTTAAGGTCAGACATTTCTTGGGATGACACACGGTTGGAGGTTGACAAGAGATGTGGCAGAAGGTAAAGAAAAACACCAGGATTCATGATCTCAGCAACAGTAGATGGAATAATTTAACATGAGGCTCTGTTGTAGAAGATAAGAAGTAAGTAAAATAGGGGAGATGATTAAATACATAAGTATTGAAGACTTCAGGAAAAATTACTTATGAAGAATAGATTAAGGCCCGACTGGCATACCTCAGTGGTTGAGCATTGACCTATAAACCAGGAGGTCATGGTTCAATTCCTGGTCAGGCACATACCCAGGTTGCAGGCTGGATCCCCAGTGTGGGGCAGGCAGGAGGCAGCTAATCAATGATTCTCTCTCATCATTGATGTTTCTATCTCTCACTCCCTCTCTCTTCCTCTTTAAAATCAATAATAAAAAAAGAAAGAATAGACTAAGAAGAACACAGGTGATGGAAAATTGGAAAGCTAAGATACTATAGACAGAGATGGAAATTTCAGAATTTCTAAGAGGTATAAGGGTTTTAACTAACAACAAAAGTTCATGGTATTGGTCATATGTATTGGTTTTAAAAGTGACGTGATTTTTTTCACAGGAATACAAGAAATCAAAGCAAATCTTGAGATTTGCTCAGATAATGATATATACATGCAACATTATCTGATTGTTTATATATATTGTTTAGAAAGAAACAGACCTTGAAGAGTGAAGAATTAGTTTTATATGACAGAATAAATATGTCATTTCTCCCTATGATCCTTTATTTTTGAGTTTCATTTTTCACAGAAGGGAAAACTAATACAATTAAAATATATAAAATACAAGAAATGGACATCAGTCAACTGCATGTTTTTAATGGAAATAACATGAAAAATTACAATTTTTATATATATACATATATAAACACTCAGAGGCCAGATTATTATGATCACCTGACATTTGTAGGCAAATTAGCCATACACTGCATCGTATGGGATATGGAAGCCGAAGGCCTGTTTGAACACCTTTGCTGTCTGCAGTTACCAAGATAAAACGTCTCCAATTCGCACATGAACACAAGGATTGGACAGTCAAGCACTGGAAAAAAGTCATGTGGTCCGATGAATCAAATTTCAGTTGCATCATGCAGATGGCAGAGTGAGAATTTGGCAGAAACAGCATGAAAACATGCACCCCACATGCATGAGTACAACCGATCAAGCTGGTGGGGGCAGTGTTATGGTTTGGGGTATGTTTTCCTGGCATGATTTGGGCCCTTTAATTCGTGTGGAACAATGTCTAAATAGCACAACATACCTAAGTATCGTTGCTGATCAGGTTCATCCTATCATGTTGATGGCATATCCCAATGGAGATGGCTTCTTCCAACAAGACAATTCTCCATGCCACAGTGCTTGTATTGTGCAGGAGTGGTTTCAAGAACATGAGGGAGACTTTACCTTGCTTAGGTGGCCCCCACCATCACCAGATCTCAATCCAATTGAGCATTTGTGGGACGAAGTTAAAAGAGCCATCAGGCAGCTGGTTCCACAACAATCAGATCTCACAGAACTGGACAGTGCTATTCATCAGGCATGGTGTCAGATTCCTTGGATCACCTTTCAACATCTTGTGGTGTCAATGCCAAGAAGAATCGCCACAGTATTGAAGGCAAAAGGTAGCCCAACGAAGTACTGATGGGGTGGTCATAATAATCTGGCCACTCACGTTCAAATATATCCCACATTCAAAGGCTGTTAAATCGCGTTGTTTACCCATATCTTCAGGAAAAAACACACACTTCTACTGTTGTGGTAAACAACCTGCTTCCCTATTTATAATGGTCTGGCCCTCTAGCAACTTCAGCGCAGAAATATATCTAATTTGCCTACAAATGTCAGGTGGTCATAATAATCTGGCCACTCGGTATATATAGGTACTAGATATATATGTGATACAAACACACTTAAATTCTGTATTATATTGAGTAATTTTTCACTGAGGAAATATTTAAATATATCTGGTCTTGGTAATACTTTGAAAAAATAGAATATATCAAACTATCACTCAGTAGTGAAAAAGTCTTTTAGTAGTAGCTAAATACTTACTATTTGACCATAGTCACAAGCTCAGTAATTAACAAGAAACACAAAGTAAAGGTCTTATATCTGACAAGTATAGCTCTTCTGGTGACCAGCTTCTCATATTTTTCCTAGGTATGCATTTACAGAATTTCTTTTTACTTTCAGCTGTAAAGATAAATTTATGGGTGTTTTATCAAGGCTACTTAGAATTTGAAAATAGAATATAGTAGACTGTCACTTTTAGAAAGAAACAGACCTTGAAGAGTGAAGAATTAGTTTTATATGACAGAATAAATATGTCTTTTCTCCCTATGATCCTTTATTTTTGAGTTTCATTTTTCACAGAAGGGAAAACTAATACAATTAAAATATATAAAATACAAGAAATGGACATCAGTCAACTGCATGTTTTTAATGGAAATAACATGAAAAATTACAATTTTAATCTAGTTTTGGGAATTAAGTTTTTTTTTAATTTACTCACTTCTTAACAGTATTGTATATTGCACGAGGAATACCCCTGAAGCATGGATTTTTCTCTATTTAAAATTCTTAAGATTACATTTCTTATGTCTTGTTTTACCTTTGCTGTTCACTTCATTGGTAGTGATGCTTTATGCTTCAGCTGTTAGATTACATTTGGACAGTAACTTCCAATCAGTACAAACAGCAGTCTTTCATTGAAGGCCACTGTTAGCAGGAGGATTTGGTCTTGAATATCTTACCAAGTTCCCTAAGCCACTTAATAGGAAAAGGAAAGCAATCCTGACATGAAGAGTGTATGAACTGATATTCAAGTTCAAATTCATATTTGCTCTTTAAACTCTCTATGTCCCAAATTGAACTAATAATCTACAAACTTCTGCCTCTTCTTGTATTTTCTATATCTTGTTCAGAGCAGGGGCATCCCCCCTGCCACTCAGGCTTGAAACCTGTTATCTTCTCTTCCCCTTATCCTCTAGCAGCCACATTCCTCTGGATGGCAACTTTACAATGGCTTCTACCATCCTCTCTCTCTTTTTTATTGCTCATTTACAAATTTCTTCCTTCTGGACTGTTGCATATCTTTCTAATAACTTTTGCAGCCTACATTCCATTCCATAAGATATACTGACATCAGAATAATCTTCCTAAAGTTATAAATTTGCAAAACATACTTCTCTACTCATAAGCCATATATAGCTCACCTCTACCTAGAGAGAAATAATAGAATAAATACACTTGTTTGACATTCAAGGTTCCCTATAATCATCTCTGATCTACCTTCCTAAGTACCTGTCATGAATCCTTCCTCCAAAATGTCCCCCTATTTTAGCTGAGTTGACTGACTGGGTAATCTCAGAGAATAGTCTGTACCTTCAGTTTAATCAGAACACCATTCTCATCATACCAAAATAGAATTCATTCCTAAATCCCTGCTCAAATTCTGTCTTCTCTGTGAAGCTTTTAATAAACTCACATCCACCTAACATCCAACCACGCACTGGTTCATCCAAGTGGTGTGAAGGGAGAATACCAAAAATAAATACCACTTGATGCCTACCTTCAAGAAATGAAACGTCTACTTGAAAAAAAATGTTAGAACTAACAGTAATACTGAAATAACACAAATGGTTTTTAATTCTTACCTATAATAAAGGTATTCACAAAGTGCTATGGGAACACAGAGGAGTATCACTTTAGAGAATCAAAGAACATTTTATAGAGTCAGTGTGATTTGAGCTATTACTATAATTAGAACAAAGAAAAAAACATTTCACATGAAGGAAACAACAACCAAAAGGAGTAAATAGTCAATCTATTCAACAAATATTTATGTAGAATCTACTATATGTCAGATGTTACTCATTACTGGGGATATTATAGTGGGAGGAACTGAGAAGAGCAGGAAGAACTAAGAGACATGTTTTAGTAAAACAAAAAGATAATGGTTGCTCTTTAGTTATATGAGAGTATCCTATATAATAAAAGCCTGATATGCAAATCGACCGAACGGTGGAATGACCAGTGGAATGACCAGTCGCTATGATGCACACTGACCACCAGGGGGCAGATGCTCAACACAGGAGCTGCCCCCAGCCTGCAGGTCCCAGGCCATCCAAGGCAGGTGCCAGCAGGGGCCCCCTGATTGCCCCACCCATCACCGCACAGAGGGAGGCAACTGGCAATGGTGGGGGGCAGGGCCAGTGAGCAGCAGCACCAGGCCGGCCAAGGCAGGTGACAGTGGGGGGGCCCCCCCAATCACTCCACCAGTTGTCCCACAGATCAGCTCTGATTGCCAGCCAGGCCTAAGGACCCTACCTGTGCACGAATTTCGTGCACTGGGACTCTAGTTACAGTATAAATGTCTATAAGATGTTTGGGTTTCCTGATTGGAAGGAATAATAAGCCCATTAATTAAATTAGAGAATACCAGAGAAGAAATATGTTTGGGTAATTTTTCAACCTATTAAGTTTTAATTATATGAAAGATGTCCATGTGTGGAATGGAAATGTGGGTCCATAGGACATCATCATTTAAATAATATTTGAAGGCATAAGAATGGTTTATTTTTTAAGAGAAGATGTACATTGTAACAAGAATGTCTGAGAAACTAAGAGAAAAGATTGCCTAAACATATAGGGAGTGGTCAACAGCTTTAGATAGTGAAGTGCAGTCATGTAAATTATCATGTTCAGCTATTTAGAGGCCCTTTATTTGGCCTTTGAAAGCACAGAAGGAAAGGATGATGGTGAAGGCAGATTGCAGCAGTTTGAATTGTGAAAGGGAAATGAGAAAGTACAGGTAGTAAGTAGAGATTTCCAGCTCAAGAAGTTTTAGAGCCAAAAGGAAAGTAAAATATAGATATGTTCAGGGAAAGAGGTTATTTTTGATGGGGGAGAAAACTTGGGTAAATTGAAGAAAATCCAGTAGTGGAAAGGCAGAGATTAAAGCTAAGGGACAGAAGGAAAAAATTATGGGTCTGACTCGAAAGAGGAAGGAGGGAGTTAAGAGTCTTGATAGAAAGAGTGGTCTAGGGTAGCAGGAGAACAAGTAAGGATGGATGGCACACCAGTGAGTTTAGAGATGGAAATTTAAGAAAACTGATGGAGCCTTTAGCCAGCTTGGCTCAGTGGATAGAGCAGTGGTTCTCAACCTGTGGGTCGCGACCCCTTTGGCAGTCGAACGACCCTTTCACAGGGGTCGCCTAAGACCATCCTGCATATCAGATATTTACATTACGATTCATAACAGTAGCAACATTACAGTTATGAAGTAGCAACGAAAATAATTTTATGGTTGGGTCACAATATGAGGAACTGTATTTAAAGGGCCAGAAGGTTGAGAACCACAGGGATAGAGTGTCAGCCTGCGGATTGAAGGGTCCCAGGTTTGATTGCAGCCAAGGGCATATGCCTGGGTTGTGGGCTCGATCCCCAGTGGGGGGCGTGCAGGAGGCAGCTGATCAATGATTCTCTCTCATCATTGATGTCTCTCTCTGCTCATTCTCCCTTCCTCTCTGAAATCAATAAAGAAATATATATATATCTGATCAAGAGTTCAATGGTCCAATTTTATGTGTCTGCATAAATGATTCCTACTAGTTATGCTATTTTGTATTTCTTTTAAAGCAGGCATTGCACTCTACTCTGGAATATAGCTATTTATATTTTACCTTCCCTAGAATTTATAAGCTGCTTAAGATCAGGTACCATGTCTAGTTTTCTCATGGTTCCTCCATGCATTTAGGGCTGTGCTTGGTAAATTGCAATTTAGGGGAAACTGATAAAGTATATTATGTATCTATCTTATTAAATAATAGCAGTTAAATATGTATTTGTTTTATAATCCTTTATTGACTAGCCACAGTGAAGAGGAAACCATGGGTATAACTCTGGGCTATGAGGCTGGAGAAGGAGGGGGTGGCAACTGTTAAGACTCTGCATTCAGAAAAAAAAATAGTGAAAATGGTATATCAAGTAGATCCATCCATGCAGTACAATCAGTGAGAGAAAGTTATGTTGAAATATTTGATTACCTTTCTATATGTTCTCTCTGTGACAGATTACATTATTTTTCAAAGGAGTTGTTACTTCTCCCTGAGGAAGGATTATACCTCTCTATCTACTGAATTCAGGCTGGCTATAACACTTGCTTTGACTCTTCCATATGGGGAAAGTAAACATCTACATTCTGATGAACTCAGAAATGGCTGTATAACTTGTTTTGACCAATTAAGTGTGAAAATGATATGTTTTGACAATTTTCTTTTTCCTCCTCTGCCATGAGACTGACAACATCACAGAGTAGTGGCTATTCCTCACCCTGTACTTATTTCTGAAGATGACAGGGAGCAGAACCTCTGCCCCTGCCATGGACATTATGTGACTGAGAAATAAAATCCCATTCCAGGAATTTGCTGAAATTTTGGGATTGTTTGTTGCCACAGCAAACAATCCAGACTGATGCATTCTCCTCCCAGATGCTCTCCTTGAGAAGTCATCTGAGATACCTGGCATCATGAAGATAAGGGGCCCCTTGCCTGGCACAGATTCAGTCTAGCTGCAGAGGAGATATACACAAATGGAATAATTTAAAAATAATAGAGAGCAATTATCTTTAAGTTGAATATAATATAATGAATTTGTGAGAGCTGAGACAATCGACATTTTCACAGTGCTCTGCAGAGATTGGAAGCAGGTGGGCATATCTGGAGTTGGATTTTAAAAGACCAAGGGCAGAAGCTAAAGAGATGACTGAGGATGGTTTCTCAGACACATAGAAATTCCTGTTCAGAATATTCAGAGCTTCCTAAATTTTCTAATTTTGGAAGTCTAATCATCTCTACTAAAATAATCTTTCGAATTGGTTCTCTACTTAAACAAAACAAAAAATACTAAAATTAGATGAAGTAGTGATGTTATAGTTGGGCCATCAATTCACATTCAATGTGACTCCATAACAATAATCTTAATAACAGAGGTAAAAACGTAAATCAATGTATATGTGTGTGCATGTACATGCTTATGTGGGTGTATAGCCTAAGAATTCTACTTTCCTTGATACCTGTATCTCTAAATGATTTTATTATTGGTGTCCTAAACATTTGAGAAATAGTAAGATTTCAGCAAGCAACAAAGCACACAGCAGAGATGAAGGGTTTTAATTTACTGATCAATGCTGAATGGTAGGCAGCTTCTAATTAGCACAAGGCAAAAGATAATTTTAAATTGTAACAACTGTATTATAATGAAGTGGTGTCATTTGGTTCAAAAAACTTTGGTCCTAGTAGACTACTTTAAGTATGTAACACTATAATGGTGGACTTTTTGGATAAGTTGATTTGTGCCTACCGCAGAATATCCTGTAAATGGCAATAGAAATTTCATTTAATGATATAATAAAGTGGCTATAAAATCTTCTGTGAAAATGGTAGAACTTCCAAAAATTTTTGTAACTTATCCTAGAACTTGTTTATAAAGAAGATTCTAGAGGAAAACTATGGAACACCTATGCTTTTCAATTTGTTTACTATGGTTAAAATGTCGGTACGCTAAAGGGAGTTTATTTTTAGTGAGTTTTTCTGTCTGTAGCAGTTTAAGAGTGAAACAGACATGCTTAAGTATCTAAAATATTTGTTTCCTTGTCCAAAGAATACCAATATACCTTAACTCTATTAAAATATCAGTCATATTGATTTTTAACAATTTACTAGAGGCCTGGTGCACAACATTCGTGCACTGGGGTGTGTGGGGGTCCCCCAGCCCGACCTGCACCCTCTCCAATCTAGGAGCCCTCAGAGGAGCCCTGTCCAATCCGGGAGTTTCTGTCTGACTTTGCAATCATATGAGCGAACTGTCTGAGACCCCAACTCAGTTTGGTTTGTTGCTCACAGAATAATAGAGGCACTTGTTTTTCTTTGCTTTATTGGTGGAGATTTCCTGGAAGTTTTAGGATATTTTCTTTTTAATTTTTCCCAGACACTCTGATTTTACTTATGTCTCTCACCTTTGCTTTCCCTCCATCCCCCACCACAACAGTAACTTGCTCCAGGTTCACTTTGCTCTAGTACAGCAGTTCTCAACCTGTGGGTCGTGACCCCTTTGGCAGTCGAACGACCCTTTCACAGGGGTTGCCTAAGACCATCCTGCATATCAGATATTTACATTACAATTCATAACAGTAGCAACATTACAGTTATGAAGTAGCAATGAAATAATTTTATGGTTGGGGTCACAACATGAGGAACTGTATTTAAAAAGCCAGAAGGTTGAGAACCACTGCTCTAGTGTCTAGAAGATTCGTCTGCCACCAGAACTATGATTCCCAGCATTTCTGGTGCTCCCAGCACTCTGGGCTTCCACTTCAGGTCCTGGGGCTGCCACCGAAACTACTATTTCCAGAATTCCTGGTGCTCCCTGCGCTCTTGGTTTTCCCTTCCTGCTCTGTCTCTGTCCCATGGCCTCCCACTCTGCCAAGTCCTCCAAGCCGCCAGCTCTCCTTCTCTGCTCTCCATCTTGGTTCCCCAAGCCACCCCACTCTCTGCTGGCTCTCCTGCTCTGCTCTCTGCCCAGTACCTGTGTATGCAAATTAACCCACCACCTTTGTTGGGTTAATTTGCATACCCACTCCTGATCGGCTGGTGAGTGTAGCAGAGGGATGGTCAATTTACATGTTTCTCTTTTATTATATAGGATAATTATTTGGTAGGGAGCACCATTAAGGGGAAATTACTGATGCCCTCAAAATTACAAGTCATCTCATCTCTCCATAAATATTCCTTGTGCCCTGTCCTAAAAAATGACACTAATAGTGTGATTTTTTGCTGGAGGAAGATAACAGGGGAAAACCGCATACCAACTTCTGTTCAAGAAGTTGACTTTAGAGGAAAACTTTCTGCTTGTTTTAGAGTATAGCACCTGAGACCAATCTACATTTCCACAGTGGTCATTAGCAAGCCAATTGTAGACTAAATACTCTCAGAGGGAATTTAAACAAGTCAGAAGTTATTAGCAAGGAGTCCTTGGAGGCCAAACAAGTCTCCTGCAGATAATGCAGACTAAGCCCTCTTCATTTAAGTCTGGTTTTAATAATTTCTCTCAAAAATTGTCTTAATTACAGAAAATTGAAGCTACATTTTGCTTAATACATTTAATTAACTCTTTAATGATATATAGGGCATTGGGATACATGCTGTTGCTCTGATCACTTATTTCTCTAGAAATTTCTCTTGAATTTAACTTAGGCCTTATGATCCTCTGATATTGTCCCTATTAAAAATGTAAATAGGACCCTGGAGCAACTAATTTGAAAGTTAATAGTTCATCCGCAATTGATGTAGAAATACAGGACAGGCATGGCCATGAGAATTAAAGCTCTCTGAAAGGCCAAAGTCTTAGATTTTTTTCAGTTCTAACAAATATTCTTTCTTGTACTCTAAAATTGTATTAACTCTTTAGCATCACTGAAATGTCTTTTTTTGTTGTTGTTTTGTCAAACGAAATAATTACTCCTCAAATGCTCAACATGATTTTAGGAGAGTAGCTTATTTGCCTCTCAGAGAAAGGACATTAAGTCTGGAGTTGGGAAGACTGAGTTTAAACTATGACCTGTCACTCACACGTTGTGTGGACTTGGAAAATTAACTTCTCTTAGATAATTTTCTTAGTAGTATATATAAAACTAGGGGCCCAGTGCACAAATTTGTGTACCTTGAAAGGAACTGCGGGCTGCAAGGCTGTGGTGGGCACAGGGGCGGGTCTCAGTCCATCCTCCATGCCCCCTCCTAGTCCCTCCTGCAGTAGTTCCCAGTTCCCTGTCTGCTGGCAGCCCCGCTTCTGCTGCTGCCACTTTCCATGCGCTGATGGCACCGGCCCTGCTCACACTCCCTGATGGCACCGAGTGATTGGGGCTGGCACTAGCAACAGGTGCGAGCGGTGGCTGCTACCCCGATCATCACTCATGAGCAGGGGGAGGTGGAGAATCCCCCAAAGGTGATTGGGGCTGGCAGCCGCTCGCACCCACTGATGGTGCCGAGTGATTGGGGCCTGCACCGGGTGCTGGCAGTGGGTGCGGGCACTGGGCAGGAGCGTGGCACAGGGAAGCAAAGAATTTTCATAACCACCAGAGGCTTGCCTCAATGACAGCGACTGGCGAGCCTCGCCTTGGTCTGGTGCCCCTGCTCACCTGCTCCACCATCTCGCTGTGGCCGACACCCACTATGTTTCGCGCGTGCCCCCTGGTGGTCAGCGCATGTCATAGCAACCAGTTGTTTGGTTGTTCGGTTGTTCCACCAGTCAGTCTATTTGAATATTAGGGTTTTATATATATAGATAGGAGTAGAAATGGTATTTCATAGGGTTATTGTGAAGATTATAATATTTGATAAATATGAAATATTTAAAGCTGTGCCTGACACACAGTCAAATCTCAATAAATGTAAGCTTGTATTACCATCACAAGTATTGTTTATAAAACAGGAATAATAAAAATATTTCATAAGTAGTACTGAGCAGGTGCTTGTACTAAGCATTTAATAATTTATCCTTCTTTTCCCCGATACCTCTGCAAAATTGTGAACAGAATCAGCCATTCTATATAAGTAAAAAGATGCACAAACGGTGACACCAAGACCATTACATCTGACTGCAAACATCATGCACTGCACAACCCAGGCATGCTCCTTGCATGGACATGGTACGATGTGGCCCGCGGAAATTGTGCAGGGCAGTTTTGGAAAATATCAACACCGAGTGAATGAGAGGAAAACCTGCACTTCATAGGGATACATCAAGGATTGTGCATGTCCTAGTCAGGGCTCTTGGTCAAGATTTTTCTTTTCAAATCCCCTGAAAATTGTTAATGATGAACTCATACTCCTAAGAATTTGGGCCCCAAATACACATTCACTGTGTGATCTGAAAACTCCTGAACTCAACTATTTGAAGTTTTCCTGGGAAAGTAGCATCTAGAGACACTTTGCCAGAAGCACAACTAGATCCTCCATAGCAGAATCTTTTAAATCCAATCCTCAAAGAATTCCTATGAAACATCAGTTACCCAGAAGAAAATCACAGAGTAAGTCAAGCAACAAGCCACATGAGGGGGCGTTAGTTAAATAAAAGACTGTATATCAGGCCCACAAAGACTTCAGATAATGATATTATCAAAAAGAATATAAAATAAGCATATTGAAAATATTTAGGAAATTAAAAGACAGTATCTAAATATGATAAAGAAACAAGAGACAGCACAATGGCTAGGCATATTTTAAAAAGAACCGAAGAGAATTTTCATATTTAAAAAAGGTTTGAAATTAGAAACTCAGTAGGTGGGATAGAGAATGGATTAGACACAGCTAAAAGGAGACTGAATAAACTAGTACATAGATCAAAAGAAATTAAACAGAAGGCAGCAGAGAAACAAACAGATGGAAATATAAAAGAGAGGTGGTGCCCAGCCAGCATGGTTCAGTGGTTGAACATCAACCTATGAACCAGGAGGTCATGGTTTGATTGCCAGTCAGGACACATACCCGGGTTGCTGCTCGATCCCCAGTGTGGGGGTTGCAGGAGGCAGCCGATCAACGATTCCCTCTCATCATTGATGTTTCTCTCTCTCTCTCTCCCTCTCCTGTCCTCTCTGAAATAAATAAAAATATATTTAAAAAATAAATAAAAGAGAGGTAGTAAGAAGAGAATAGAGTGAAAAGTTATAACATATTTTTCATTGACATTCCAGTAAAAAATAATAAAGGATGAAGAGATATGGCATTCTAAAATAAAATTATATTTTTCTAGAATTGATGAAAAGCATGAATCCTAAGACTGATAAATTAAAGAAATTCATACTAGGCACACAGTAGTGAAAAGATAGAGTAACCAACACGGGATTATAAGGCAGCCAGGAGAAAGACAGGCACTTTAAGGGATGACTATTAGATTGAATGTGCCATCTCTATGACAGCAGTCAGAACCAGAAGAGAGGATTAGCTTCAAAGCGCCCAAAGAAAGCAGTCAATCTACAAATCTATACTAATAGAACTTTCAGGACTGCAGGCAAAATGAGACAGAGACTGAGAGTACTTAGGATGGACAGAGCACCAATCACATTTCTAGAATGAAAATGACCACAGACGATGTGAGATGGAAGAAGAAAACATGAGCTGGGGAGAAACTATTCATGTTGATAACACTAAATCATTAAAATTTTATTTGGTGTTAGCAAGGTAAGATTAGTCGAGAGAGGACCCAGTGGCTTGTATTGTTCTGGAGGAAAGTAACTGATTGATATTTCTCTCTCAATAGATGTTTCTCTCTCTCTCTCTCTCTCTCTCTCTCTCTCTCTCTCTCTTCCTTCTGCTCTCACTAAGTATCAATAAAAAGATGTCCTCTGGTTAAGATACCAATGAATACCTACATAAATAAATTTAATAAAATAACTGTTCTTCTCTCTGATATATACTAAATGCCTTTTAGAGAAAAGGTTAATAAATTATGGGAGTCCTAGATATGTTTTGGGAATATATATATATATATATATATATATATATATATATATATATATCAGCAAGAGACTGAAATCAATGCAATGGAATGATTGTTTTCTTCTTCCTATAATTCCAGACAAACTTCTCACTAATATAACCCAATCACAAGGGAAGCAGATTAGAAATTTGTGGTTTTGCCATATTTTATGTGATAATGACTGCAATCACAGGTTATCATCAATCATATAAATAACATCTTGATTTTCATGTGGCTAAAGGGGAATTGAGATTTAGGGTAAGTCTAAAGATCTTAGAATTATAAGGGAGGTGTTTTGTCTTTATGCAATTCCATCTTTCATTCTTGGGCAATTCAAGTCTACTTATTAGCATTTAATCCTTGACCGACTGGGTATGTTATCTATGAAAAGCAGGGCTTAATTTGGAAAGAGAGTATCTGATCTCTGGACCTCTGTCTTGAAGAAAAGAATGAATTTACTGAGATCTTTATCAAGGACCGCCCACATTTCTTGCAGATTCTGGGAACTGGAACATTCTGCAATTTAAATCCTAAATTGTAGGCTTAAAAATGTGACTTTAAAAAATCCTTATTCTCTGAGCATGTTAGTTAGTCTTAGGAAATTTATTATACTGATCTCTATTCACAGTGTTATCACAGGATTTAGAAATTGAAATCAAGAGTTGATTTTTCTCCCTCAGCATTTCACGTAAAATTAGTAGTAAATTTAAGAAATGTCAAATTAATCAGCTTGACTTTTAGCATTTCGGTAAAGATACCTCCCTCTTTTTTCTTGCTGCAGTGTTTTAGGGTTTAGTGTAAATTTTATGCAACACTGTAACATTGATGGTTGGATCAAATCAATATTTAAATTAAGTCCCATTTGTAACAGGATAATGTAAAAAAATTCTATAGAACTTCTCAAATAACGAACCAGGATGTCTTAGCATTTGTGACAACATGAATGAATCTATAGGCCATTATACTAAGTAAAATAAACCAGACAAAAAAAAGAGAAATGCTACATGACAGCATTGATAGGAGGAATCTGAAATAGATTCACGGAAGCAGAGAGGAGAATGATTGTTCCCAGGGGTTGGGGGTGGCAGTGAAAATGGAGAGCCATTGGTCAAAGTTTCAGCTATGCAAGATGAGTATATCCTAGAGCTCTACTGTACAGCACAGTGCCTATAGCTAATAATACTGTATTGTGTACTTAAAATTTGCTAAGATGGAAAATTCATGTTAAGTTTTCTAATAGTAATAATAAGGAGGAGAGAGAGGACGAGAATGAGGAAAAGGATAAGAAGCAGCAGTAATAGAAGGGGCGCAAAGGGTGAGAGGAAAATTTTCAGATAAAGGATACATCTATGACATAGATTCTGGTGATGGTTTCATTGGTGTATACTTATCTCCAAACTCATCAAGTTGTATGAATTAAATATTTACAGCTTCTTGCATATCAGTCATGAAAAATAAAAAAAATAAAAACAGGAAAGCTACAGTAGAAAAGGACAGTGACTCATATATTAAATGTATTAATGAATTTGTAAGGAAACAAAACAGGAGTGGAGGATTCCCACACCTCCACTTAGATCTAGACTCACACGAGAGGTATTACCACAAGGGTGGTAGTACAATTACTATTTGTATCTTTAAAGGTTTGCTGTAAAATTTATGAGGACATAATTGAAAGAAAATTCAATGACAAATAAAACATATATTAAAGTTGAATAATTATCTTGAAGGCAGCATAAAATCTAAGGGAATAAAATAGTTCATATAGCCAGCAGTAAAAGGGCAAAATATAAATAAAAATGGAGAAACAAAGCACATGGATTTACCATGATTTGAAAAGTATACTTTGATATGTCAATCTCAAAAAAAAATAAACTTAAGAGGACATTAAAAATGCTGTAAGCAATATCCAAAGAATAGGAGAGGAGAAAAAAGCACCAGGCAGGACTAAGTGACAAGCATATACACACACAGAGGGAATCACAAAGAAAAGAAGCATTAATTTTCTTGTGTGACAATTGTTACAATTCTGAGGTCTGAGCTCCAGGGCAGGATCTAAAGACTGAGAGTTGGAATAAAGACAAAGTCTCTTTAAGGGGGATGTTATGAAAGCATCTGTCAGTTCTCAAGTACGTTACTTAATCAAGGGAAGTAAAATGTGATTTATCTTTCAAATACCGGATGATAAAATACTGGGTCTCTAATGTCACAAATCATTCAAATTAAAACTTTGAAATGGTGATATCTCTGGGGACCCAATTAGAATATCTTGGATGCTTGATTAATAGAAAAATACTAACCAACATACCATTTAAAAATATTGTATTGCTTCTTTCCCCTGATGTAAACAAAATACATATGTATCACTGCCAATATCTCAGTGTTCTATATATGTATATAAATAATACAATGTTTCTATGTATGCAGAAATATAACATTAAGGAATATAGTTGATAGGTAACTAATATCCTATATAATAAAAGCCTGAGATGCTAAGTGTCCAGTCATCTGGTCATCCGTTCAACCAATCAAAATGTAATATGCTAATGATATGTTAAAGCTGCTCAACCACTTGCTATGACGTGCACTGATCACCAGGGGGAAGACAATCAACCAGTCACTATGATGTGCACTGACCACCAGGGGGAAGACATTCCAATCGGTAGGTGAGCTTGCTTCTGAGGTCTGGGCAATTGGGAATGAGTGAGATGGCCAGGCACAACCTGGAGCCCTCCCAAGATCCCTCCCTGGCTGTCCAACCTCCCGTGTCCCTCCCCGGTCCCAATTGTGCACTGGTGGCAACCCTTGGCCTGGCCTGCACCCTCTCACAATCCAGGACCTCTTGGGGGATGTCAGAGAGCCAGTTTCAGCCTGATCCTGCAGGCCAGGTCAAGGGACCACACTGGTGCACGAATTCGTGCACTGGGCCTCTAGTATAGACATAATTTGAAAGAAGTGATCCTACAATTACGGAATTCATGCATGTATGTAAGTGTATATATAGGCAGACACCAACCTTATTCTTCCTTTTTTGTAATTTCACATTTGTTTTGTCTCTTTCATTTTTCTTTCCCAGCTCTTTTTTTAAAGTATGTTTTTATCAATTTTATGGATTTACTTATGTTTAATCCTCACCTGAGGATATTTTCCCATTGATTTTTAGAGAGAGTGGAAGAGAGAGGGAAAGACAGAGAAATATTGATGTGAGAGAAACACATTGATTGGTTGCCTCCTGCATGCACCTGGGCTGGGGAAGAGCCTGCAACAGAGGTACATATGTGCCCTTGACCTGAATCAAACCAGGGACCCTTCAGTCCGCAGGCTGACGCTCTATCCACTGAGCCAAACCAGCCCGGGCTTTCCCAGCTCTTAAATGCAATATTATATGAATCTCATAGCTTTCCTGGTCCTTGTTAGATGATAATAACTGTCTATTAATCACATATCTCCATTCCCATACAGTATCAATATCCCCACTGGGATTCAGTTAATGTTCTTATTACAGGCTGGATGCTTATAGAGGAGGAGGAGTGTCTGGTTCAATCTATTTCTTTTCTTACTCCAATACTTGTTTTAGCAGATGTTCTGGGGAAACTTCAGATTGAGTTCCAAGGTAGATATCTTTCTTTCTTGGATCCACTTTGGGGTCCCCTTTAGGGATCCCCCACTGTGGTTAGAAGGCCTAGCTATTATAGATCCATTGACCTGACATTGCCTTTACTCCTGCTTGCTGTCAACAACTTCCTCATTAGGCTCTGGGCTCCCAAAAATTCATGGCTAAATTGGGATTCCATGGCTTCTATGAGATTCTCTTAGAGCCTTTCTTAAGATGAATCTGATCACACCAAGACCAAGGGAAAGATGCACCAATGCCTCTCTGTTTATGGCAGCTCACTCCCAACCCAGCCAACTGCATGTAGCTTCTCAGTTTCAGATTTATCCAGGGGAGAGTCAGACAGTTCTCATCCCTCTCACATGGCAAAAGACATAGCCAATGCTTTTACATGCTGTTCATTTTCCTTGTCAGGGAACAGTAGGAGAACCCAGAAATTCTGGGCATTTGCCTGTTTGTCCTCAGGTTTGACCTACAGGAAGCCTGTTCCATGCAGGAACAGAAACAATACAAAGTACTAAGGAGTCTGAAGGCAGGTGAAAAAGAGTCTGAAGGGAAGTATGAGTTCTGCCTGGTACTACTGTCAACTTTCCCCTAATTCATCTTATACAATTGTGATTACGAGAAACATGGCGTTTACTATTGTATTATCATTTATTAATTTTGCAAACTTACTTTTGCCCACCCTGTATATTGCCATTGCAAGTTCCTTGCTTAGGGCCCAGAACTTCCTCCCTGAGAATGATTCTCTACTGCTCTTGGCTCTGCCCTCTGGGGTCTTGAGATTCCTTCTGTGTCATCCTTTTTCCATAGAGAGTAGTATTTGTTTGCAGCTGAGTAGCTCTCACTGCTCCACATCCATAAATTCCTCTTTTCATTGTGTATTATGCCAATCTCCTCCAGTCCAAGATATTAAATTTCCTTTGAGTTGCTCATATATCAATTTATAAACCAATCTATTAGACAAAAGCTTCACTCACAAAGGTTTGAGATGAAACCCTTCCACCCAGGGTTCCTTGTGAGAATACTTTTAGAACAATACCTGTAGAAGCACTGCGGTCCAGCAGAGAGGTCTTAAAGCTCACTCTTAACATTCTTGGAGGCTTTTTTGTCTAAATGAGAAGGTAGATGAGGCTCTAGCTTAAATCTTGCTGAGGTTTTAACAAAGAATCTTGCAGTAACACCTGGATTCCCATAGGGCAATGTTTCACCAGCAATGCCCAGGATTTGATCTTTGCTTTGAAGCTGTCTTTTCTTTTGCTGACTATTTTGGGCTTTTACATTTCCTTCAAATTCTACTAAAAAATAGAACAGTTCATTCTTTGTTCATCTATATCTGTCTGGTCACTCATGTTATTACAGGTGGCAAGAAGGCAGGCGGCATGTTCAGCGCTCTGTCCAGAAGGCTCCTCACCTTGATCATTTAGTTTATTAGGTACATTTTCTATTTTCCATGTCATCACAGCCAACTGTATTGCCACACTGTCTACAGATACCTAACCAGGATGAAAACAAAATTAGAAAACAGTTTTCTAATTTTGTTTTCATCCTTCACCAACAGCTTACACAGGCTGCTGGCTGATTCCAAATCCAGATGCCACATGTTTGGTTTTATTATGACAGCATCCCACTTTCAGGTAACAAATTCTGTTTAGTTATTTATTGCCACTTGAAAAATGAACATAAAACTTAATGGATTAAAATAATAACCATTTTATTACATATCATGTTTTAATGAATCAGAAATTTAGGCAGGCCTTGGCTAGCTGATTCTTCTGTTTTAAGTGGGGCCAATGGAGCTAATTAAATGGTTTCAGATGGAGAAGGAGGTGGCCTAGACTCTAGAGCAGTGGTCGCCCACAGGTGGTCCACAAACCACTGATGGTCCATGAGGTCCAAAAGGTTGGCGACCGCTGCTCTAGAGCAGGGGTCCTCAAACTACGGCCCGCGGGCCACATGCAAATACAAATATTGTATTTGTTCAGTTTTGTTTTTTTACTTCAAAATAAGATATGTGCAGTGTGCATAGGAATTTGTTCATAGTTTTTTTTTAAACTATAGTCCGGCCCTCCAACAGTCTGAGGGACAGTGAACTGGCCCCCTGTTTAAAAGGTTTCAGGACCCCTGCTCTGGAGGGTCCAGAGCAGCTTTACTCACAAATCTGGTGCCTTGTTGAGAATTGCTGCAAAAGTGGTCTTAGCAGTTGACAGCAGTGATTACATGTGGGTTCCTTAGGGCTGTAGTTGGGCATCATTGTAACTGAATAGAAACATAATTTCTTTAATGTGACTTTTTCTCCTTTTTTTCTTTTTGACTCAAACTGGCCTCATCCAGCACCCTGACTCACCTGCCTCCTCTCTTATAGGACCACTTCCTTAATCATTATGCCCTCAGGACAGTGAGTTTCTGGACGACATCAAACAATCTTGGGAACAAAGTCTTGGGTGTGTTGAGAACTGAGACAGAGTTTTAATCAATCTAGAGATAACATCTGGGCCTTGGTTGTGTTTCAGCTCCAGAAGAACCCCACCAACCACATCTTGAGAAACCAGATGAAGCCACACCATGGCTGACATCAGGACCAGATGCAATGATCAGCTACCCCCTATCCTTGTATTGACCAATCAGTAGAGACCACAACCCTAACTCTCTTAGTCACCATGGGTAATGGATTTTCCCTATATAACTCATCCCCTAGAAGCCATTGGGGAGCCAGGACTTTGAGTTTTATTAGTTCATCTGTCTCTGAGTGTGGGCCACTTCTGAAATAACCTTTACTTTCATTGCTGCAAGCTCTTATTCATGTCTTATTGGGCTTTGATGTGGCCAGAAAATGAACCTCTTTAGTCTGGTAACTCTTGTGGCTCCAAAAGCAAATTTTTCAGTGATTGGTGTGAAAGACGAAGGACCTTTTATGACCTAGCCTCAGAAACTACTTAGCATTACTTCTTCACTACTTATTACTAAGAAATTGCAAGCCTGTACAGAGTTGAGGGGAGGGGTCATAGACCTCATCTTTTAATAAGAGCAGTATCAAAAAATATATGGCCATGAATTAAAACATTCAAAACCTAAAATAAAAATAAACAAGAAACTTGAGCCAAATTCCTTTTATAAGATTCCAATATGACCCATAAAAATTGCCCAACCACATTTGTCATCAGAGAAATAAAAATCAAAACCATAATGAAACACTACGACACAGCCATTGGAATAACTAGAAAATAAAAGGCCGACAAGATCAAGTGTTTGAAAGCATGTGGTAATTCTAATATACTTCTGGTGGAAGTATATTTGGCACAACCATATTGTATAATTGTTTGGCATCAATTATTATAGTTGAACATATATACCTATGACAAAATATTTCACAATTAATCATAACCCACAACAAATGTATACACATGAATACTGAAAATTTATACATGAATGTTCACAGCAGCATTATTTGTAAAAGACTAAGCTGGAAACAACTGAAATGTTAGTCAACAATACAATGGATAAATAATTTGTGGTATATTCATAAAATAGGATCCTGTATAGCAATGCACTGGATTACCTATGGCTAATGTAAAAAAAAAAAGGATAAACCTCTCAGATGTGAGGTTGAATATAAGAAGCTGAGTACAACATTGTACGTGTTTCTATTTGTTTGCAATTCAATAACAGGGTGCTATAGGAGGGTCAGTGGGCCATGGAACAGAGGGTCATGGCTGTGGATGAGTGTAGTCACATTGAATTATCTTGAAAGAGAGTACAAGCAAGTTCCTTGTTTATAATTATAATTATAATTAGCTAGTTATTCATATTAATAATAGAAATAGAGCAAAGGGGAGGCCAGCCATTGTAAGCATGGTCATCTGGACAGCTTTACCAGGAAGCTACAGCTTCATGCTGCCTAGCTTGAAGTCAATTCCCTGCAGATCACAGGGGGAAGGATCAAACAAAGAGGGTGTATGTGCAGTGAGGTCATGATGATGTAGGGAATATGCTTGCCTACCAGTCTAACCTGGAAAAAAGATAATTGGCTAGCAGGGGTGTGAGGGTGAGAGAGGGGGAGTGTGTGAAGCCACTGCAAGCACTTGAAGGGTTAATTGGTTAAGCTCCCAGTTATAATCCCCAGACAGAAGTTCTCTTACTCTCTTGTTTCTTGTTCTTCTCTTGCTTAGCTCTTGCCTGCTTTTGTGCTCTCTTGCTTCTTGACCCACACTTGCCCATGCACTCTCTTGCCCATGGCCATGCAGATCCCACACGCAATGGACTGCAGCTGGGAACACAAGCTAAGCTAGCCAAATGCTGGACTGAACTGTGCTTTAATATGGAGTGGAGACTATGGAAGTCGCCTTAATTCTTGCCCTAATGAAGACAAGACTGAACTTTTTCCATGTCAAAACAGAGGAAAATGGGACATTGGAAAACCAAGAAGTGTAATTCCATGGGAATAAAGATCCTCATTCTCTTGTGCGAGTCTCAGGAAATTCCATCCTTGTGGAATATCAAGAACTCCCCTTCCACCACTAACAGGTGGGTATAGAGAGGGCATCCCATGGATAACATCATTACCATGAAAGGAGCCATCTACTAGATAGGTCATTGCAACTAGCAGGGAAGCCCAAGGAGACCAAACCTGGTGGAGGAAATTGGTATTTGGCAATCTATGAATCCTGGGGCAAGTTTGAAAGTGCTACTTCTTCCTGAACCCTAAGATGCTGTGGGGTCAGGATAATGGTTACCACTGGTGATGAGGGAGCAAAAATTGATTGAAAAAGGGCTTGTGGGTTGCTGTTAAGGTGCTGGCATTGTTCTATTCTTGGACCAGAGTAGTGGTTCTGGGTTATGTTCACCTTATAATAATTATAGTACTTCACACTTATGGCTTCTTGCATTTTTGACACAAGTTATATCAATTTTTAAAATATAAAAGATTATACATTGTAATGTAAGAAAAGACAACAAAGTGCTTAGGATGACTTTTTAGCAGGCAAGAGGTAAAAAATAGTATGAGTTAAAGAAAAAAAAGGTGGGAAAAGAGGCAAAAGGAGAGTTGAGAGTCAGATGGAACCTGTTTTAATTGTTTGTCACTAAGACAAAATGGGAATTGTCACATCCAAGAAATTAGAAATATTTAAAGGGCCTACATCTGCAATCAAGATAGGAACCAATAGCAGATGAAAATGGCAAGTTAACATCAACAAAGTCTGGTAGAAAATGGTTGAAATCCAGTTGTGAAAGGATGGGGTTTCTAGGACTCCAGTTCTAGGAGAATATGCTAGAAAGACTGGATCTGGAAGCAGAACTGGGATACTGAGTTCCGTAGTCAAACCTCATTCACCTGACTTGAGGTTTAAGGAAAGGGCTTAGTGGAATGTGCATAAATTAACATTCCAGTTACTAGAAGGAAAGGACACAATTTATATCAGAGGAGGAACAAGATCATCTGGAGCTGGTGGTTCAGGATCATGTCTACTTTCTTTGCTGACAGGGATGTGTCAGAGGAATGAAACTGCAAGTAAGTTTTCAGTAGTTCCAGCTTTGTATGCAATTCAGTTGCAAGAACAGAGTCATGAAAGTAGAAATGGCTTGTCTTTAATTCCCATGTAACAAACCATACATGAACTATAATTTGCTTGACACTTTAAATAAGATCATGTAAAAAAGATTTAAGTTTTACCTTGACCTCCATTATTTATTAATAATAAGGGCAACATTGAAATAGAAAAATATTAACCTTGCTTCTGGCTAATATTAAAGAGAGGCATAGAATCATGTGGATTAAAGTAGATTTTCAAAAGAAACTCTCCAAAGTTCTTATTACAGGAGTAAAAATAACAACTGCTTCAAGTAATTTACATCTATAGAAAAGCAAGAAATCATATACCCAAACTAAATCTTTTGATTTTTTTAAAGCTTTACAAGCTGTCAAGTTGAAGCTTCCATAATACTAGGAAAGCCAGTTTTTATTTCAAATACTTCAAAGCTACGACATTCTGATTTTTAAAAGTTAAACAACTGAGAAGACTCTGACTTTATTAAGTGTTATCTCCTCTACACAGGGAAGTCAGGTTTTGAAGGGTCATTCAAATGCACAGTATCTACATGTATCTCCTCTTTTTCAACACATACTGACACTCTCTTGAATATAGAAAAGTATTTTCAATAAGTGACACTTGATGATAAATGTGCTTTTACTGCAAATATATGTGTTAAGGAAAAATAAAGTTCTATGGTAGAAATGGAGATCCACAATTATTAACGTAAGGGAATAAAAAGCCCAATTGTTCTTCACGAGTCATTCATTTGCATATGGTCCAGCTTGAGACTCAGGACAGCATTCTGAAAACTCTCACCTCAGATCATCATTGGGTTCTATTTCATTGTTCGTTCTCCCTTATTTTAGCTCTGTAAGCTAGGTTGCCAATTTTATTAATTATGCTCAGTAAAATTATTTACTACTATGGGAGCTAGTTATGTTAGTTATGGCTTATTTAAAATTTGGAAGTTAATTTAGAGGGCATTCTGGGGTAGAAACTAGATGAACTTAATGGCAAGAGCTTTTAATTATTTTTTAAATTTAATATACCATTATATGTAAGTTTATCTGGTTGGTTTTAATGTATATGCATGTCAGTTGCATAACCTATAATACTAATATATGACACCTATATTAAACATTATTTACAAAATCAAAGTATAAAATACTTCCTTCTTTGCCAAAAAATCAGGAAGAATTTAGAAGCAATGCAAACAACTGACTCATGAGACAGTTGGAACCAGTACTGGATCATTCTCTATAGCTATGCATTTCTTTGTTAAAAACATCCATAGGATCTCTGTTTTGCTTTGTCTTGTTTTCCCTAGAATATCAGAATGGTGGAGCTAGTTTTAGAAGAGCCAGACACTATTTCCTAGTGGTATTCTTAAATTAATTTGAAATGTAATAGGGCTTGATTGCCATTATGGTGTGACTGTTCTTCTGCAATGTGAATCAGAGATGGCAAGCCATGTACTTGATATCTGCACAGAAAATAATAACATATATATATATATATATATATATATATATATATATATATCCTCATTGACATATAAAAAAATTGTGTCCAAGATGGGTCAATAGCTAACACAGGGTTAAGATTTTAGGAATGGATTTCTTTTTGTTTGTTTTTTAAATATATATTTTATTGATTTTTTACAGAGAGGAAGGGAGAGGGATAGAGAGTTAGAAACATTGATGAGAGAGAAACATCGAACAGCTGCCTCCTGCACACCCCCTACTGGGGATGTGCCCGCAAACAAGGTACATGCCCTTGACTGGAATTGAACCTGGGACCCTTCAGTCTGTAGGCCAATGCTCTATCCACTGAGCCAAACCGGTCAGGGCTAGGAATGGATTTCTTAACAAGTTGATGAAATCAATTATTTTTATATCAAGCTTCCTAAACATTCGTTTTGCTGTGACATATTTTTTTACCCATTTGAAGTGAGAAAACTTTACTTATAAATTATAAAACATTGTTTTAGACATAGGAATAACCCTAGCAACCCCCAAGGATTTGTATAGATGAAATCAATACCATGATTTCTTAGAAATATCAATGGGGCCTCAATACTATGATTTTCTTTCAGGAGTGGGAACTAGGGTCAAGAACTTGCAGGTAGGTGTCTGCACTGCCTCAATTCCTGTCTCTTTAGACTTGTCTATGCTCAGTTATAACGAAAGAAATGAGGCAGCCTAGGAGAGTTAGTCCTTCAGTGGTAGAAAAGAATTCCTATGTCCCATAGTCTTTATTGTTGGCAAGCGACATCCAACATTGATCCTTTTAGGTTTTTCAGAAACATTTCCTCTTGCCTTTAGTCTTACTGGTAACTGGTACAGTATATCCTATATAACAAAGAGGTAATATGCAAATTGACCATCACTCCAACACACAGGATGGCCACCCCCATGTAGACACAAGATGGCTGCCACAAGCTGGCTGGCAGGGGAGGACAGTTGGGGAGACCAGGCTGGCAGGGGAGGGCAGTTGTGGGTGATCAGGCCTGCAGGGGAGGGAAGTTGGGGGGGACGAAGCCTGCAGGGGAGGGCAGTTGGAGGGGACCAGACCTGCAGGGAAGGGCAGTTGGGGGTGACCAGGCCAGCAGGGTAGGGCAGTTAGGGGCAATCAGGATGGCAGGGGAGAAGTTAGGCATCTATCAGGCTGGCAGGGGAGTGGTTAGGGGGTTATTAGGCTGGCAGGCAGAAGCAGCTAGGGGCAATCAGGCAGGCAGGCAAGCGGTTGGGAGCCAGCAGTCCTGGATTGTGAAAGGGATGTCCAACTGCCCGTTGGGATTGGGCCTAAACAGGCAGTCGGACATCCCTCAAGGGGTCCCAGATTAGAGAGGATGCAGGCTGGGCTGAGGGACACCTCTCCCCTGTGCATGAATTTCATGCACTGGGCCTCTAGTTTATATAAATAAAATATTACAGTAAAAGCTTAAAGAGTGAGAAGATCAGAATGGCAGCCAGAGTGGTCTGACATGCAGAGAACCAGAGAGATAATTACTAGAACATGAAATCCTATGTACAAGATAGACAGTCAAAAGAGTATTGATCAATTTATATAATCTAAAGAAACCATGTATGCATGATCAGGAGGCTGAACTTGGTTGTGTTAATAAATAATCAAATCACTTGATCTGAGGTATGAGACCTGAGTCAATGCTCAGATGTAGGACCTACTGACTGAAGGAAAGGATCACATTGAAGAAGGATCTTGCCATCATGGAAAAGGTAATGGTAATCATTCTGTGGTATTTCTCCCAAGGGATCTATGGTCATTTCCTCAGATGACATTGGGAAAGGAAAATATCAAGACAATTTGAGGACTGTTGACATTGATTATCTGCAGACTAAAGCATTACATCATGACTCTCTTTTAGAGTTTTTGGAGCACATGAGCAGATAGAGGTAGGTAACTAAGGGAATCCTAACCCAGTTCTAGGTCACAGTTTGTCCACAAATCCATTGGGTGGTAATTTCCCTGGTCATCCAATGTATAATTAAAATGAACTTATATGGGCGTTGACAGAATCCTACATTTGTTCCTTGGCCTCTGAAGTAACAACTATCATAATGGAAAGCATTTTCAGAGATTAATGCCACTCTTAAAGATTCAGGATGAAGTGAGGTAGTCTACATAGTACCCCAATTTAATTAACCAGTCTGGTCCCTAAAGAAACCAGACAGATCTTGATGAATTACTGTGGACTCCTGGAAATGCAAACAAGTATTTGTCCTAACGCATTGTGGTATGAGATGTAGTAGTGTCTCTGACAAAGCAGAGGAACACAGTTTCAGGTACCTGGCAGGCAACCACTGTGTTTTCTTCCATCCCTGTTAGGAAGGAATATTAGAGGCAGATTGGATGGAAACAGTACACACTTATGGTCTTGTCTCAAGGCTATATTAACTCTTCTACCCTTGTCAGAATATAGTCTTAAGAGATCTGGACTATTTGGACACACTTGGTCTACTTATGACTCAATTAATTTGTCTAATTGCAAAACAAGTGGCAAGAATGTTAGAGGTTTTGGCAAGACAAAACACAAACATTCTGGAGGATGGGAGATAAATCCTGTGAATATTTAGGAGTCTGCCACATTAGTGAAGTTTTTAGAGATCCATTGGTCTGGGGCATGGCAAGGCATCCCTCCCATAACAAAGAACAACTTATTGCATCTCATAATTTCCACCACAAAGAGGAAAACAAAATGCCTGGTAAGCTACTTGGGGCTGGAGGTACAGCATATTCTATACTTATAAAAATTACTTCAATCAATTTAATGAGTGACATGAAAAACTGACAGCTTGTAGTGGGTTGCAGAGCAAGAGCTTTGTGGCAGGTTCACACAACTGGACTTAGGTCAAACCTGTATAGGAGAATTGTCACATAGTTAGGTTTCTAAAGCAGCATTATGCCATCTGCCTTAAAGAACTATATGCAACTCAAGAAACAACTGCTGACATGCTTATTTCCCTGGTAGAAACAGACCACTGACTATGGGACATCAAATCTTCAGGTGACCCAAACTGCTCATCACAAGCTGGTTTCTGTCATAACCACTAAATCATGAGATTGGATGTGCCCTGCAGTATGTAATAAGATGGGAACGGCACATAGGGGATTAATGATTTGTGGGATCAGAAGTCTCAAGTAAACACAAGTAAGTTGCATGAATGGCCCAGATGACCAGCTGCTGAGAGTGTTGACACCTTATGACCCACAACTGGGCCCAGCTCCAGGCATAGCCCTCAGCTAAAAGAAACTGTCTTGCCCAAGATTTGCCCCCATCCTAAGACCAGTCAGCACAGAATGAGTGATTGATGCAGAGGTCAAAGGCCTTACCCCCTTGCTATGATTTGGGGCAGTTCAGAAGGGCAACCTCAGCTCTAGAGCTTCTTGTAGGATTGACTGAGGCATCTTTGCCAAGGCATTGTAGCTTCTCCCTCTGTTTCATGGATGGTATTCCCCAGGACCCTTTGCAATAAACCTTCACCTCAGAGTATTTCTTGGGGAACCTGACATAAGGCAGCGCCCTTTCATTTTCCTAATTGATCTTCAATTCTATTCCCATGGAGCTAAAAGATCTAGTTGTGTTTGTTCCATAAACTCTTCATTTTAAATTGTCTACATCTGTCCTTTTTTAAAATCTATCTTCTATTCCTTTTCTTTCTAATAGCTCTAACATACCTAGGCTTTCCAGTTGACATCTCAGTGATGCTATAGGTGTAAAGTTGGGACCTTGCTAAAAGCAGTCTTTTATGGTCTTGCGATTTCTCTGGGTTAGAATGCCATTACAGGGCAGTGTTGCATTGATTTCTATACTCCAGGGATAGTACTTAGAAGACAATCCTACGTAAAGAGAGGGCTTTAGCAGGAACTAACATGACAAACATGCCACAATCTCCTTTTCAATTTTTTTTTCCTTCCATGTACAGGAAGAAAAATATTTGACTGCCTATTCTAGAAACCTTTTTATTTCTCCCCTCACCATCCAAATCTAAGATTTAGAAACTGTATAAAGTAATATAAACAGGGTGGGGCAAAAGTATGTTTACAGTGGTGAGTACACTAAACACAGAGTTTATTCTTATATTATTATTTACTATTGTATTCTCCATAGAACAACGACAAATCTACTTTTGGTCCACCTTGCACAAACATCTACTAACCTCAATTTGATTTTTTTAAATCCTTTTGGGTTGCTACTTTTTAGCACAGAAAATAGTGCTATTTGTCTCTATCTTATCTATTCAGTTGTTTGATTTAATCAAGTAGAATAAATGAATATTGAAGGTTAAACTGATTTGCTAAAAATAAAGAGAAGCTAATGAATGTACATTAAATAGAATATAGATTCTTTTAAGGATTGACATCAAAGGTCTGGAAATAATTTCAGAGTTTTTTGAACTTTATTTCATGCTATGCTGGCCCCATCGGGTCTCACTCTCACCCCACAGAGTTGAGATGGAGCAATCCTCCTGTTCAAAGGAAGCTTTGTTCTACGAGCAGCCCTGCCTCTCAGTATGGAAGGATAAACCTTTGTTTCTGCACCACAGAACTGCTATTGTTCTTTTTGTCATAGAGATGTGATGCTACAATGATACATCTCTAACCATCTTGGTGTTAGCTTCTCTGTGCCCCAGTTTTCTTATCTACATAATGCAAGTAATTTAACTTCTCTGTGCCTCAGTTTCTTATCTACATAATGCAAGTAATTTAACTTCTCTGTGCCTCAGTTTCTTATCTACATAATGAAGAATTAAGCTACTTTGAAAAATATATATAAAATGCTTTTACCCAATAAGTGCTTGGAATTTAATAAGTAGTCAAGAATGTTAACATTTACTCTTGTTATGATTGCGTGAAGATTGAAGCTTTCATAAAGTAAAAAGCTATAGAAGACACCAAACTAAAGTAGAATTGAACTATCATGACACCATCAAAAATAAATTGAAAATTCTGATTAATATAGACACTTAGCACATGCATTTAGAACTTCTGAATTTTATGAAAGATATATAAATATGTAACTTATGATATCAGATTTAAATACATGTGTCCAATTGAACTACCTACATGTGTAATTGTAACTTTTAAGAAGTTAATGGAAGAGAATTGTGGGAGCTTGTGTTCCCAAAGTACACTGAGATCTAACATAATGTCCTTCAAACAAATTTTTCTTGAGGATCCTGTATATATTATCAATTACCTCGTGCTCATGGACTACTATACAACATGAATTTAGAATGAAACCTAATTTAATCTAGACAAATAGCATCCCTTTATCTTTTATTTATAAGCCTGCTCCTCCCGTAGAGTCTCTAGGAACACAAAAACAGATGACATGGAATTAACTGACTGTCAGGTCTTTCCTTCCATGATCTATAACCCACCCTGCTGATGCTCTAGTATCAATCAGACAAGTGACTGATTAACCAGATGGGCTTTTTGCAAAGTTCCCTGCAGGCCAACAAATTCCAGACTTTTCAATCAGGAAGGAGAAATCAATTTCAGAGAGATGAACATTTGAGGGGGAAAAGTCTGTACTATTTCCTACCATCTTACTCTCAAGGAAATGCAAGCTCACCTAATAGCAGATCTTTGAAAGTCTCAGGACCGATGAGAATAAAGAATTTCTTTGATATGTAGAATCTGTATTTTACATGTCCACATATCTAAGTTCATAGTTTGAACTGCACTTTAAAAGTATATGAAGACTATGGAGCTATTTGTACAATTATGAGTTAAACTATCTTGTTATTTTAATCCAAATACAGCCTTGAGTGAATATATTCAACAAATACTCATTGAACTCCTACTGCCAGACACCAGATAGTAATGAGCACTGTGTGCCAGGGTATGTGCTCTTAACCTCAATGTATTATCTAATTTAACCCTCATATTTCTTAAAGAAAATAGATTTTTTTTATCCCTGAAAAATGAAGATACAGAGGGATTAAGTAAATTGGCCAACGTCTTACTCTCCCTAGATGGTATAATAATAATTCAAACCTTTGTCTGTTTTCCAACAGAAACTGTCTACTTAATTTTTATTCTTAATAGTGTCTTCTTTTGACATATAACTGGAATAACTAGTTGTTTAATTGAATTGACCCGGAGCACTGATAGCTCACAAACATGATATAGTTTGATTCTAATATGTCCATTTTATAAACAGGTTTGGTTTTCAAGCTTATGGGGTCAGTTTAATTGTTGCAGAAGTTTGGAAATCAAAGTATTGTAAGACTGCAAGTTATCATTATCTTAAAATTAATCTGTTCATTTCTCCTCTTGTTCCCCCCGCCCCAGTGTGCTAATAAGAAAAAATGAATTGGATTTCATAGCAATGCTACTTTTCATTTGTAACTAGAATACATGTCAAAAGAATCTGATCAATAATAGGGGATTTCCTGGGAATAATTGAAGAAAGCATCAATCAACAACACATGTAATGAAGGTGTTTTCCAAGTAAAATAAGAGCAATGATATTTAATGTGGCATGATTTGACCTAAGGACAAAATAACTTATAAATGAATTAATTTGAAAATGCTGTCCCAATGACATTACAGATTAATTTCTTTGTGTCTTTAAGGATTTTCATTATAATACACTCCTCTCCTCTACCTTAAAAGTTCTAAAAGGGTTAGCTATTAACACGTTGGGAGAAAACAGATTTGTTCCTTGATACTCAAAGCGTGTTCCACAAATCAGCAGGCACAGGATCATCCAGTAGCTCCTTAGATACACATAAATTCAGGCCCAACTCTACCAAACTAGCATACACATTTTAACAAGATTCCCAGCAATTAGAAGGCACATTACATTTTGAAAAGTTAATTATATCCTTTCCAATTAGCACAACATGTTGAAACAAGGTATCTATCCATATATAAAAGGCTAATATGCAAAGTATCCCCTCAGGAGTTTGACCTGAAGACCGGAAGTTCGATCGCTTACTATGATGTGTGCTGAGCACCTGGGGGTGGCACTGAACCAAGGAATGCCCTGGACGGCAGCCAGCCAGGCCCAGGGACCCTACCCATGAAAGACTTTCGTGCACCGGGCCCCTAGTTTGGTATAATAGTTCTTGAAAGGTGGACTGCAGGCTTATGCTCATTTATGACCAGGGTCACCAGTGTGTGGCAAAGTAAGTAAAATATGTTTATTTTGTGATTTTGTAAAGATAAAATAACTCAATTTAAAGAAATACCTTTTATTCTGATAGTAAGAGTTTCCTACTGTGCTTTAATTTCTTTGATAAAACAATGATGATAGCTGGTCGTGTGCAGCACCTGTGTGTGTTTAATCCTTTATTTATAAAAATTATTTGTCAAGCCCTAACCGGTTTGGCTTAGTGGATAGAGTGTCAGCCTGCGGACTGAAAGATCCCAGGTTTGATTCCGGCCAAGGGCATGTACCTTGGTTGTGGGCACATCTCCAGTAGGAGGTGTGCAGGAGGCAGCTGATCGATGTTCCTCTCTCATCGATGTTTCTAGCTCTCTATCCCTCTCCCTTCCTCTCTGTGAAAAATCAATAAAATATATTTTAAAAAAATTATTTGTCAAACACCCACAGTACTAATATATATATATTTTTCCTTTTAAATTATTGACCCATAAAATTTGTTGTGGCTAGAAGATGATTCACTGGAGAGAAAGATGGAATTAGTAGAAGAAAAAGGAGGGAGTGGAGTGGAATATCAGAGGAATTTTTCTTTACATATTTTCTTAACATTCGCCTTCCTTTTTTCCTTTAGGCTGGGCCTCTTTGGAGAGACCACACAGACAATGCTTGGCAAATTACCATAATGCCACTCAACTTGAGAGCATTATTTGATAAGCCCTTCTCCATTCCAGTAATGCCCATGAGACACAGTTCATCCCACGAGCTACTGGGAAACATCTGGGAAGTAGTAGACCATGGTGTGGAAAGTATTCTTAAGGTCTAGAATTTTCTCAGAGGGGAAACCTTGCATGGGCATAGCCACCAAATGTCCCATTTTGTTGTTTGAAAATAGAGGAACGGATGTTCAAACCTCACTCTTTGCTTCGGAGGTGGCTCCATTTCAGTTATCTTCGTTAATATCAAGACATTAAAAACTTTAAAATAAAGATTATGCAGATTAGTATCATTTCCTCAAACATATACTTTGAAAGAAATGTTAAGGGAAGGTGAAAGGTGAGAAGGTCCTTGAAAATGATTATCATAACATTTGTGCATTGTTTGAACAAACTAGTGACATTTAAGATTGCTAAATTAACATTTTAATATTTCTGAAGCAACTCAGTGATTCTAAAGGCAAAGTCCTAAGCTATTTTCCTTTTTGTGCAAACCCCATTGTTTTGGATGTAAATGCATACTGTGCATTCATTAATTAAAGGTTACACTCTAACAGATTCTTTTCCAATTTACCAGAGATCAGACCTTTTAATCATTAGGGCAAGCATGTTATTTAGTAAATAAAATAATGATTATGGATCCAAGACCCCCAAAAATTCAGGTTTGAAAAATTATTCCTACACAGCTTCCTTACAAATATTTAAGGTTCCTTACCTTTCTCAAAATTGGGAGTAAAATACAAACACATGGGTAAATAAATATTTGATCTTTCCTAGAACTCGCATCTTATAATTGTGATGGGTTTTTAAATGTTAAGAAAATAATAATTTGCCATCAGTGGGGATGGGAGAATTTTGTTTATTAGTTTAGTGTAATTCAATTTATGAAAATGTGCTTCATTGATCTCTGCAAAAGAACTTTAATTGGAAATGAATATCACAATCTATTTGCCACACCAATAAGCCAAGTTGCTGCAGTTCATTAAGTACCACACCTGCTATTTAACTTTCTATGGGGAGAAAAATTCTTGATTTACTACATTTAAGGATGGCCACATGGGAGCTCAGTAGTTTGAACTCCTTATTTCTCTATTCATCCACGTTGTTGGTATATGCCCAAATTTCCTGCTGGAGATAAATATGACCTAATACTTAATCTGGAAAACCTTTATCCTTTTACATAGATATAGGTTCTTTTTTGAGATACAACTGTAATCATTTAAATAATATCCTTTAAAAAATCTTACAAATAAATGAGGAAAGTGCTTTGTTAGCACCAGTGCCCACAGAGGTTGCCAGATCACCCTTTAAAAGCAATCTGAAACTCAGTGGGGCGAGGAGAGGTGGAGGACCCAGGGAAAATACTTTTTTTTTTCCGATTAGGATCAAAACCACAGGACAGACACTAAATAAACAATGCCAACAGCTGCCCTCAACAGGACAGATACACTTCAACAAATAATCAAGAAACAGCGGGTGGGAACAAGCAAGAAAGCATACAATAAATTCCTTTGGATGAAAGAACTAAAAATAATGGAGCGAGTGCCCAAGAAAGACTCCACAGCTTTAGTTATTTGAAAAAAATAAATTCTTCCATCAGTCAGTAACTGGATTTGCAGAAACCCTCTGTGGTTAAGTTTGAAACAAACCTGGAGCCATGGACTTGGTTGCCACGTGGATCAGTCAGTGTTGACATGAAGTGGTCTGGTTCCAGGCTATGGACTTGCATCGTGATTGTGAGCACAATCAGGTTCCTGTCAGGCATCGCTTATGACCACACCACCTTTTGCCCTGGAGAAGTAACTATCACTGTGTAACAATTATTTTTACAAATAATTGCTAGCACTTTTCTGATGGTAGATGAAGTGGGAGGGTTACTATAATTTACTTATATTTTAAATGTTCACTAAAATTTAGAATTTAAACTTCTTGGAGTCAACAATCCCTCTCTCCAAAATATATTTCAACTTTCTATAATACTATAGGAAATGTAATTTATTTTTTGGAAATACACTTTGGTATCAATTTTTTTATGATGTATTTTTCCCCATAAAGTGAGGCATTTCTGTGTGTAAATTAGGAACAGGAGATTTAGATTTTATCCATTACAGCTAATCAAGGCAATTTTGTCTCTTTAAAAATAAATTAATCAATTGATTCAATGACCATGGGTGCCATTCTCTTATGAGACTTCAAGATTAGGAAGAAGAAGGCATGGGGACTACACAGATAAATGAGATGCCATTAACCCTTGGGATGATTTTTTAAAAGGCACACCTAGTTTTCACCTCAGTGAGTCAGACGAATCAAATCAGATTTGGGGGAGGAAATATATATCTATATCTATGTATCTATATCTATCTCTATCTCTATCTCTATCTCTATCTCTATCTCTATCTCTATCTCTATCTCTATCTATATCTATCTATATCTATATCTATATCTATATCTATATCTATATCTATCTATATCTATATCTATCTATCTATATATATATATATATATATGCAATTGTTACTACTGGATGACCAGCTGGTAGCTATGATGCACACTGACCGCCAGGGGACAGACACTCAACACAGGAGCTGCCCCCTGGTGGTCAGTGAACTCCCACAGCCAACCTCCTGAGGTTCCTCCCCCCTGGCCTGCCGGCCCCGATTGTCCCCAATCGCTGGCCAGGCTGAGGGACCGCACCCTTGCATGAATTCGTGGACTGGGCCTCTAGTCTACATATATAAAAGCCTTCCGCGAACGTTATGACTGAACGACCAGAACAACCGAAATGACTGGTCGACCAGTTGCTATGACACGCACTGACCACCATGGGGAAGACGCTCAATGCAGGAGCTGCCTCCTGGTGGTCAGTGCACTCCCACAGGGGGAGCACTGTTCAGCCAGAAGCCGGGCTCATGGCTGGCAAGCACAGCTGTGGCTGCGGGAGCCTCTCCTGACTCCACAGCAGCGCTACTGAGCAGTGCAGTGGCAGGCGCAGTGGGCCCGGATGAGTGTGAGTGGCACCTGACCCCGGCTTGGGCTCCTCCCTGGCCGCCTGCTGCTTGGTGCACTGCTACATCCCTCAAGGGGTCCCAGATTGCGAGAGGGAGCCCCTCTCCCCCGTGCACGAATCCATGCACTGGGCCTCTAGTGTCAATATATTTGTTTCTTAAAAACCACCCTAGGCAATTCTAATGTGCAATAAGGATTGAGAATCATTGGAAGAGTGCAAGAGACAGACTAAAACCAAATAATAATAAATCAATGTGGGAACAGCATTGGTGTGTGTACACACACACACACACACACACACACACCCCACGACAGAAACGTGGGGAAGAAAACCTGCAAAATTCTTTCTCTAACTCAGAATAGATGGGTTTGGAAAAGGGAAGCAGGAGGTTGCTATATTTTTCCTTATATAACTCTATACAGACTTATTCACTTCAAAAGAACAGGTGTTACTTTTCAAGCTTAAAAGCAAGCATTACATTAGAAGGTTGAAATAACAATAATGTATGCACAAAGTATAATAGAAGCGCAGAAAAAAAATAAAAAGTTAATGCAGCTTGGGACCATAGAGGGCTTTCTCAAGGAAACATAAGTTTAACTGTAAGGATAAGTGGAATTATTTAGGCCTTTTACCTATTAATCAACTTGAAAACTATTCTGAATTTCCTTATCAATAAAATGTTATTTACAACAAAATAGAGGGATAATTTATTTTTATTTTTTTCTAATGATATTCCAGACTAATAAACAATTATATTCTAATAAACAAAGGGACCTGCGTTCTAGATTTATTCTTGGAATCTATACTAGTATTTCTGTAAATGAAAAATGATCTAAAAAATTAGTATAAATGTTATAATACATGGCATTTACATTTCCACTCTGTAGTACAGTGATGGCGAACCTTTTGAGCTCGGCGTGTCAGCATTTTGAAAAACCCTAACTTAACTCTGGTGCCGTGTCACATATAGAAATTTTTTGATATTTGCAACCATAGTAAAACAAAGACTTATATTTTTGATATTTATTTTATATATTTAAATGCCATTTAACAAAGAAAAATCAACCAAAAAAATGAGTTCGCGTGCTACCTCTGACACGCGTGTCATAGGTTCGCCATCACTGCTGTAGTAGTTTGAAGTAAACTAAAACAATTTGAGCAATAGGTCAATTTAACCTACTGAACAGATTAGAATCCGAGTCACCACTTTTTTAAAATATATTTTATTGATTTTTACAGAGAGGAAGGGAGAGGGATAGAGAGTTAGAAACATCGATGAGAGAGAAACATTGATCAGCTGCCTCCTGCACACCCCCCACTGGGGATGTGCCCGCAACCAAGGTACATGCCCTTGACTGGAATCGAACCTGGGACCCTTGAGTCCGCAGGCTGATGCTCTATCCACTGAGCCAAACCGGTTAGGGCAATTAATTCCCCTTCAATGTGCATGAATTTCCTGCACCAGGCTACTAGTGGTTACTAAGAAAGGGCAAAAAAAAAAAAAGGCAACTAAACAGTGTGATATGAGCTGTGTGAAGAAAGGCTGGTGTGTCATGGGGGCAGGTAAAGGCCTTTGACCCAGATTGAGTACTTGGAGTTCTGGAGGGAAGTAACGCATCTTTAGAATGAGCAGGACTAGACCAGGTAAAGGTAGAAGTAGAATAAAAGATTTCAGGCAAAGGATCCAAAGGAGGGAGCATGGCAACGAGAAGTGAGAAAAACAGTCGCTATGGCTGGACAGAGAGGGACTTGGGGTTTGGTGTCAGATGAAGTAGCAGAGATGAGGCTAGAGAACTTGCAGGGGCTGGACCACATGGGATCTTTAAAGCAGTGCTAACTTTCAAAGATTAAGATAGATAGACCAGCCTCACTGGGCTTGGCATCCTGTGTATAAATTCATGGCACTGGACAAATATTTTAAGAACACGTGGCAATAAAGAATACTCTAGGTCAGAGGTGACACGCAAACTCATTTTTTTGGTTGATTTTTCTTTGTTAAATGGCATTTAAATATATAAAATAAATATCAAAAATATAAGTCTTTGTTTTCCTATGGTTGCAAATATCAAAAAATTTCTATATGTGACACGGCACCAGAGTTAAGTTAGGGTTTTTCAAAATGCTGACATGCCGAGCTCAAAAGGTTCGCCATCACTGTTATAGATAAAGATACCTTTTTTCAAAGTTCATTCTGAAAAATTGTTTACAAAATTAAATTTCACTGTTCATCTACCATTACCATATTAAAGTTTCAGGGATATATTAACAGCAATTTATTAATGACTAAACCTCCCATCTATTCTGTAATATTAATGAACATCTACTCTATTCTGGGCATTGTGTTAGATATTCATGTTAACAAAGACGGGAATAAGAGGAGAATGCTGTCTTTTCTTTCAAGTGTGTATTGGGGGCTACAAAAAAACAAAATCATAGATTCTCTGAAAAAAAAAATCTCCATTTCTATCATTGTTGCTGTCACTTAGACTTGGACACTATAGTAATCAACGTGTACTAGTTCCTAGTTCCACCTAGTTCTCCACACTGAGTCCTCCGTTGATTCCTGTTACTATTCTCTGGTGATGGCTCTGTCTGTCTCAGTCATTTCCGTGGTTTAGGGTTTTATCACTTCCTTTTGAATTGTGCAGTATTTCACTCACTTCGCCTGTTCCACTTTCCTATCCTACAAAGTCCAAAACACATTAGCCTCTCTAAAATCCCGATTTTGCTCTTTTACTCTATTTAAACACTTCCTCTGATTGTCTTAGTTCATAGTTATAAAATCCAAATAATCTAGCCTAACATTAAGGAAACCTACAGAATTTAACTCAACCGGAACTTTATGATCTTTTCTCTACTTTGAAGCATAACTAGGGGAAGGAGCAAAAATGATTGCTCCTGAACAAATCCTCAAAACTGGCCTTGTTTGCAAAGCGTATTTAAGGCAACATGTCCAGTTACAGGTTCCTAGCAACATAATGAGAGTGCTTTAGAAGAAGCAATGTAAAAAGCCAGATTGTGATACAAAGGAAGCTGAAAAGCAGCGGCATCTTTTCAGCTCCCTGACCCCTCCCAGCTTGCTCCCCTTCAGGTTAGGTTCTGACCTGTCAGGAACCCTCTGCTAGAGCCAAATAAGTCTATTCTGTGTGCTTTGAAGGAAAGATGCCTGCTTTTACCTCTGCCATCCCATTCGCAGGCTTTAAATAACATCCCGCTACATTAGGTCTGGTCTAAATTCTGTGCTGCTATGGAGCCTGACTGCTAAAGCGTTTACATCCCTCATCAAGTGCAATTTCTGGGAGAGTCGATGAGATTATTTGGGGGCCAGGGGTTGGAAAGTGAATGAAAACTTCCATTATTGCTTAAGTTAAAACTTGTGTTCTCTAACATTTGTCGAGTTTCCTGTTCCTGTGCATAGAATAATGATTCCTGCAAGTATGGTATATCAGTCATAATTGGCACGGGAGTACCTATTCCCAGGTGCCATGTTACTGCATGCAACAGATGTTTCCAGATGTTGGCAAGTAGTTGTCACCTGTCAGGTGCTAATGAATCCTGGGTTCTGATAATGTCTTACATTCTAAATATCTTCTAAAAGAAGCATATGCTTAGCAATTAAGAAATAGATCCAAATTATGTGACCCAATCATCATCCTCCCTCAAATATTTCCAAATTCTTTTTCTCCAACAGAATTCTGATTTTGTCCAGATACTTGAAGGCTTTTTGCTTCAGGGGAAATAAAGGTTGGTTACTCTAAGCCAATTGTGGTAATTCCATTTTCTTGACAGTGATTGGTTTAGACAAGGACATGTGATGTAATTCTGACTAATGAGCCATAAGAGGAAGTCTACTGGGAGAGTGACTGGAAAAGTTTTCCTCTACTCTGAAAAAGGGACACAGACAGACATTAGTCACTTTTTTTCCTGCCTACGGCTGCATGTGATGCCGAGAAACATAGTGGTACTAGAAAAGCAAAGCCAGTAGAATCACGGAGAAGGAGAATCTCGACCCTGTGACACTGATGAATTTATTCTGGCACTTCCCTTCCTCTGGTCTGCTTGGTTTGTAAATTAATAAGCCCCTTGTTTACATCAGTTCTAGAATTAACCATCGAGATACTTGCAGTCCAAAGAATCGAAACCACTCTGGACATTTACTCATGTAGGTTTGGGAAACGTAAGTGATTGATAGGCATCTCTCAAAAGGCAGAATGAGTTCAAAGTTATGCTCACTTCATTTGGGAGACCCATCATTCAGTTGACACTATAATGGTCCCATTCCTGGGCTTGGATATCTTTGACATTATAACATAGACTGTCTTCAATGGAGCATGTGCTCAAATTACTTTCTATGCTAATGTTAATGACTTGTACTTTGTGGCAGTAAAATGAAGTGGAAATAACATTGGGCTGGAAGTCAGAAAACTCGGCTTCTTGTCCTTATATCGACACAAGTCCCACTGTGACCTTGGTTAGAAAATGGGACATTTTCTCTGGGATGTGGTTTTCTCAACTGCTAAGTGAGGAGGTTATTATCTCTAATGGGGTCCTGGCTCTAATTTTCTAGAGTGCAAACATATCCACCCTATGTATCCAGGAATCGGGAGCAGGTACTACAAGCTGGGGTGTGTCTAACAGAGGGTTGTTTGGGACTGTATATACTTTCTGTGTTTCATTATTTATCCATGCCTATGACATAAGGTTTTGCTATTAATCCAATAATGAGAGCTTTTAAAATTAACTAGTTTGGATCACAGTGCTCTTTATTCAGGGTCTGGCAACATCAGACCTACTGACCATTTGGTGAAGTGCTAACTATCACAGATTTAAGCATGAAGGTAAGAACATGAGAATGACCATTGTGGGCCATATATCAGCTGTTTTTGAAATTGTCGGATGAAGGTCAGCATATGAAGTTAGAAAATTAAAGAAAATCATGTCTATGTATTTAAGAATCTAGAAACCTGGTTTAGAGTTATAGAAGTTAATGAGAGAAATATTTTCTAAAAAAAAAATACAAAAACAAGCCATAACACATTTTATTCAAATCTCAGGGTCTACAGAGGTAGGGGACGAGGGGAAATTTCTTCACAGTTACTAACTACAACTTTTATTATGGGTCCCTATTAAAAAAAAAAGGTGCTAGCAACAGAGCAGGCAAGAGTAACTGCCCATCATTGAGCAGTAGCATGATAAGCAAATGAAAATTAGAATCCACAGTCAGCTACCTGCTGATGAGGTTAAGAGCATCTCTTGTTCAGCATTCCATGGATGAACCACCATGTTCTCCCATCCCACTGAAACTGTGTTTTACGTTATCTCTGACATAGGCTGCTTTTCATAATAGGATTACTGCTGTGTTGCCTTTCTGAGCACTGTTTTGCATTATTACAACATTGTACGAGAGGCTACCTACAGAAGCACTCATTAAGGCACTTGGGATTCATAAGCTGGAAAGAAAACCTTCTTTGTAAAGAAAGGTCAGAAGGGAACATGGTCACCAAGGTGACAAAGGCTAGTATAATAGAAGCATAGAAGCTGGTTATACAGAGGATGACAAAATCAGTACAATCTCCTCTTCCATTATTAATGCTCCATGAACAAAACAAGCTAGTGCCGATAAATGACAAGATATTTCCAATCTCATTTCATTCACCACTATCATTGGATTAGAAGCCAGAGGTCTGTACTGCCTTGAAAAGTACATTTCCATATTAAACTAAGTCTGAATAGCCAAAGCCAATAAAAGAGATATTTATGCATGACTTGGTAAAAAGAAAAAAATAATGTATTCACTTCAAGGTAGCCACATTGTCTCCCTAGATGACCTCATATTTGAGATGAAATCACTCATGGTTTTAGTTTTATTTAAGGGCAACAGAACATTTTTACTTTTTTTTCCAAACTGAGGTTATGGCAACTGTACCAACAATAGGAAGTAATAGTCTCTAAATCAGTTTAATGTGTTTAATAATAAATACCACCCACTTGTGAATTTTATAGCAAGGTGGGGTTCTTCAGATATGTTGTTAACAGGTATAAAAAGAAAAGTTGGTGTAGGACTGCATTCTTTTATGCATGCACACAATAAAAGGCCATTCAAGAGTGCACAGCTACTGATCTCTCTCCTGACTGTTCCACTCCTAACATCTCCTCCCCATTTGCTGCTGCTTCCCTCACTGTTACTTCCCTGCTACTGAAAAAACCAGTGTGTGGGGGGGAATAGATGAAACTAGAAATGATGATTGGGAGGTGATGGGCTCAGGAGCCTCCATCCAGGCAATTCTCCCACTGAAATTCCTCTCACAATGCTCCACTTCCTTCTTTTTTTCTTTTTCTTTTTCATTTTTTAATTATATTTAGTTTAACTCTATTACACATCACGATAATACAGTAGCTAATGTGTTGCTTTATTGACACTGTTTATTCTTCTTTCTATATAAATGAATTAACTCTGAAAACAGCTCTCATCATCATACACTTCTACTCAACTGTTACTTCTTTCCAGATGTTCAAGGTTTAGTGTAATGTGAACCCACCCGATCTATTATTTCCTAACGTTTCCTAACCCATTACACATGTGCATTATCTGGCTTAGTTGATACTTCTCTGGGTCTCTTGACCACTTCTTGCTCATGACTTCATCACACTGTGTCACTTTATTAGAATGTCCTCTCTTTCTACATCCCCTTATCCTAAAAGCAGTCATTCTTTCAAATTCAACAATATATTCAAGAAAATATTAAGTAACTTGCTCAAGCTTTCTCTATTAGTGGCAGATCTGGGATTCAAATGAGAGAGAGAGAGAGAGAGAGAGAGAGAGAGAGAGAGAGAGAGAGAGGCTGTCTTCTAGTATTGTTATGGTTTCCCATCTTACATTTAAGTCCTTTATTCATTTTGAGTTTATTTTTGTGTATGGTGTAAGTTGGTGGTCTAGTTTCATTTTTCTGTATGTATCTGTCCAATTTTCCCAACACCATTTATTGAAGAGACTGTCTTGACTCCATTGTATGTTCTTGCTTCCTTTGTCAAATATTAATTGAGTATATTGGTTCGGGTCGATTTCAGGGCTCTCTATTCTATTCCATTGATCTATATGTCTGTTCTTGTGCCAGTACCAGGCAGTTTTGAGAATAGTGGCTTTGTAATACAGCTTGATATCTGGTATTGAGATCCCACCTACTTTGTTCTTCTTTCTCAGGATCGCTGCAGCTATTTGGGGTCTTTTTTTTTTATTCCAGATGAATTTTTGGAGAGTTCATTCTAGGTCTGTGAAATATGCTGTTGGTATTTTAACGGGAAGTGCATTGAATTTATAGATTGCTTTGGGTAGTATGGACATTTTAATGGTGTTGATTCTACCAATCCATGAACATGGTATGTTCTTCCATCTGTTTATGTCTTCCTCTATCTCTTTATTCAACATCCTGTAGTTTTCTGAGTAGAGGTCTTTTACCTCTTTAGTTAAGTTTATTCCTAGGTATCTTAATTTTTTTGGTGCGATGGTAAATGGGATTGCTTTTTTAGTCTCTCTTTCTGTAAGTTCATTATTGGTATATAGAAATGCCATAGATTTCTTGGCGTTTATTTTGTATCCTGCTACATTGCCAAATTTATTTATTAAGTCTAATAGTTTTTTGATGGAGTCTTTAGGGTTTTTTATGTACAATATCATGTCATCTGCGAATAAGGACAGTTTTACTTCTTCTTTTCCAATTTGGATGCCTTTTATTTCTTCTTCTTGTCTAATTGCAATGGCTAATACTTCCAGTACTATGTCAAACAGGAGTGGTGAGAGTGGGCATCCCTGTCTTGTTCCTGTTCTTAGGGGAAATGGTTTAAGTTTTTGTCCATTGAGTATGATGTTGGCTGTGGGTTTGTTGAGGTATGATCCTTCTATTCCCACCTTGCTGAGAGTTTTTATCAAAAATGGATGTTGGATTTTGTCAAATGCTTTTTCTGCATTAATTGATATGACTATGTGTTTTTTTCTCAATTTGTTTATGTGATGTATCACGTTTATTGATTTGCGGATATTGTACCATCCTTGCATCCCTGGGATAAATCCTACTTGCTCATGGTGAGAGAGAGACTGTCTTTAAAGTATATGCTCCTAACTGTTAAAACTATTAAAACTAAATTTCAAAGTGGAACTTCAGGATTTTATTTATGTTTTAGAATCTGGAGACAATAAAGTGAGCACTTAGTGTAAATTTGTGACTTTCTGAAACAACTTTAAAATTCATACATAAACAAATACAATTCAATATTAATGCTAACTCTCCTCCATAAGTTTTAACATTATGCAACTATAACCATAATTACATAAATGGAACTAACTTAAGAAGAAAAAATATTTTATATGTGTAAAAATGTTATTAATGAGATAGTAATGGTTCAATTTCTAAGAAAGCATAATCCAAGGCAAAATAAAGTTATGTATTTATTTTCAAAGAAGATATATTGACCAAGTTTCTAAGGTTTGAATTAGCCATATAGTACACAGTAACAATAGAATATTATGCTCTAAACTACAAACAAACTTGTGATAAATAAGAAGTTATCAGGTCTACATACAAATATAATGCCTCAAGTAAACAAGTCAATAATGCCACTATGGAGTAGATTTAATTTGAATAATTATTAGTGCATAGCAATATTTGAATAATCTCTTTAAATTACTTAAAAATTATTATGGGTAGCTTAATAAAGATACAGGTCTTTTGTCTAATAATATGGAAAAGAAAATAGAAACAAAAAAAAACAACCCTTGATAATGTATAAAAAATATTTAAAGTTTTAAAAACAAAGTCAAAAACATTAATCATCTTGTCATTCCTTGCTGGTGGTCTATTCAGAAAATAGACAAAAAGTACCTGAAAAAAATCTTGGATAGAGAAATTGAAAAAGTTCATGTGAAATGAGAGGAGAAATAAAAGTTAATTTTGATATACCTTTTAAACATTGACTTTTAGAGAAAGTGGAAGAAAAAGGGAAAGACAGAGAGAAACATCAATGTGAAAGAAACACATAGATTGGTTGCCTTCTGCACAAACCTTGATCAGGGCCTGGGCCAGGGAGAAGCCTGCAACCAAGGTATATGCCCTTGACCAGAATCAAACCCAGAACCCAAATCCCTATGGTTCACAGGTTGATGCTCTATGCACTAAGCCAAACCAGGTAGAGCATGGATTTTCTTAAAGATGGCACTTAGGTAGATGGATCATCAATTAAATTTCATTAAAATAAATGTTTGGTTTGACTTACCTAGTTTTAAAAATATATATTTTGTCTACTTGAAAACATTTTAACTAGAGTTTGTTCATTTAAAATAATGTAGTAAGATATCTAAAGGTGGTTTTATTTATTTTTATTCTGTAATCATATTTTTATACTCAGAAATTATTTATTTTGTCTTATGATTTTTTAAGAGAAGGAGTTGCTTCCATTTTGCACTTCCCTTCAACAGTAAAAACCCTGACTCGAATACTTTGTCAGCTGGATCTGTGGCAACAGAAATGAACTTGGGTAATCTGCCTCAAAAAGAGCTAGGAATGGAAAGTCCATATAGAAATAAGGTACTAATTATATTCCACTGTATTATAGTTCTTAGTTAGAATAACAGAATGCTACTTCTAAAAAATAAGTCTGAATCATTCCTATTCTAAGTAAAATAATAACCTAGTGCCTTTGATTCCATAAACATCCTATATAATAAAAGCCCAGTGACCATAACAGTGTAACAACCAGAATGACCACTGGACCAGTCTCTATGAGGTGCATTGACCCCTTCTCAGTCCCTCCCCCGGCCCACAGGCCCCCGATCACTGGATGGCGAATGGGGAACCTGGGAGTGTGGCAGTGGTGGGGCAGGACTGGGGACTGGTGAGGGGAACCAGGGTGGGTGGCGGCAGTGGGGCAGGACTGGGGACTGGTGAGTGGGCAGAAGATGGCCCCAATTACAGGCTAGGCCTAGGGACCAACCAGTGCATGATTTCGTGCATTGGGCCTCTAGTAAAGTAATAAATCTTAATCAGTGTGAATGATCACATTTCTAGAAATCAGTGCAGCTCAGCAGACCAGAACACATGGAGAGAGGCCAATATATAGGTTTCCATCCATGAGCACTTACAGAAGGATTCATCTGATCTGGAGTGTCCCTAAACCTATACTAAGCAAATATGACACCAAGAATCCTATGCAAAGGTTTAAAAGTCAGGCCCAGGGTACACATTGGAGATATGACCAACTGTACCCAGGATAAAAATTATTCTCTCCATAGCCATTTGGATTAAAATTATTATTAAAAGGATATAATGAGATATCTTTCCCTCTGCATGAAACCAAAGCACACATTATTGCAGCAGGTGAATTTACCAAGTGGTATTCAAGTGCATAAACTGAGAAATAATACATTTCTAAAAATTACTAACTTGCCCTGGGAGGGTGTTTCTTTTGTTTTTAATTTGAGAGCCTCTGACACATAATTTTCAGTTTGGGTTTAAGAGATTTATCATAACTGTTAAAAAATATGATTCACATCATTAAACATGATCATTTTCATCATAAAGGAAATGATTCACACCCTAAAACCCATACAAAATATTGCATTTTTTCCTTTGAATAATTCAACTTATTAGTATGGAAATACTTTTATCCTTGCAGGTTTACAATTCTTCATTTTTAAATGCATACAGTTTTAATCTCTTCCATGTAATAACAATTTCTTTTTCATTCTTTCTAATTAAAAAAATGTTGTGAGTATGAGGATAGATTTCACACTGTCTTTGATTATACTATGTAGACTGAAAAGCTTAGTTGTGCATTTTGACCACAAAACAATGAGGTTATTATTTCTTGTACGACATCACATTTTAAAGTTACCTAATTAAAGGGAAACTTTAAAAAGATAAATTAACTGAACATGGGCAAGAAAATGTTTTGAGAATGTGTAACAGATTGGTCACCTGTCTTATCTCCTATACCTTCTTTTCCAATTAAAGAGCTATTGGGAATGGAGGAAATTCAGTATCCCTGAAGGATTGTTTATTATAGGTAAGATGCAAAAAATATACTTAAGAAATGCTAGTTAGAAAAAAAAGGTGTTTCATTAGAGTATGAAATAAGTTTAGAATTTAAATATATTCCTCATCGTATGGGTATGAGTGAAAATTTGTTGTGTAGTAAAGCATGCATCCAACAATTACTTCTCAAGCAGATTCAGCAGCCATAAAAGGCCCTGCCCACTTTCTTTCCCTGGGTATCAACTGCAAGACTTGTCAGAAAGCAATGATGAAAGCAGAGTTCTGACCTCAAAAATGAGTGAGATGGTGGACATGAGCACTGTCAATCATGCCTGTGATCTAACTCTTACACTGGGTCTGGTGCCACCTCTTCTACCCTCCACCTCTCCATAGTCAATGGGCCTGATTTCACCAAACCTTGGGCAGACAACACCATGACCATGACTAGGTCCACTGCCCACGCAGGAATATGGGCACAACCATTACTCTAAAACAAACCAAGAATTCTTCATTCTGTGAGGTAATAGAATTAAAGTGTGTTCTAACAGTTGTTAATGTTAGTTACATGCTCAGGGGTTTGATCAAATTAGATTTGTAGTTTGGCCAGACAAGCATCTTGGGAAAGGCAGTAAGAGCAGACATAAGCATTACTGTGTCTTGCTTAATAAGCTCTCTTTCTTTCGGGAAAGGAGAGACATTGTATAGGTATAAAGTAGGCTGTTTATAGCCAGGTAAGGGTATAATATATACAAACAAACATTAGGTCTTTGATGGAGTCCCTGTGACTAAGTCCATGATTTGCTGTTGACTCAGGCTGGGTGTCAACCACAGTCAAGGTTGACAGATGGAAAATCATAAACTCAGGTGGACAGGTGCTCACTGCTAGAACTAGAGCTGAGTTCTCTGAGAACTTTAGTTGAACACTTTAAGCTAATATTCATGAAAATTTGACTTTTTAATTTTCGCACACACTGATTTTTCAAGTACATAAATCAAATCTACTTCCAAGATATAGTTTTATATTGGTGTTGATACTTTCATTAAAATGCATTAATGTGAATGCTTTTGATTGTAATGATTAGACAGAAAGTCAATATTTTAAGACGTTAAGAAAAATAATTCTACCTAAAACAGATGAATAGATAAACAGTGTTGCAGGCTCAGAAAGCCCCCCTGCAATTATGGTCTGATCAAGTAGTGCTGGCAAAAAAATACCACTCTGAGAGGATTAATTCCTCTTAAGGAGATTTAATCTCTTTGGATTAATTTAACAGTGGAACATCACTTTTTAAAATGTGAATATATCAAATACAATAATAAATCTGAGAACTGTCAGCATATATTTTATTTTATGCTGCCATTCTTATAATGGGATACAGAAAGAAGTCATTGATAAGTCTTATAATAGTGAAAAGATAAAAAAAAATGTGAAGAGTAGAGTTATTTTTAGTTTTAGAAGCTCTAAGTGTGCATATTGATAGAGCTCAGCAATCATTCAAAGTCAACATTTTGATTAATCCAATCAATAGAAAGAATTTAGAAGGTAATAGCAGACCATGCCAGGTGCTGGCATTGCTAAATAAATAAGGAGAAATGACAAGTAAGACAACTAAGACTGGAATTTTTGTGGATATAATCATGAGATTTAGGTAGTCTTATACCAAATGAATATGATTTAAAATTTTCTTTCCAAAGGACTTTATTTACTAATCATCAAGTTCATATGTCTAGCCTTAATTCCTAAGCAATCCTATATAATAAAGAGGTAATATGCAAATTGACCCTCACACCCTCACAAAGATGGCTGCCTATGACCAGGTCAGCAGGGGGGTTAGTGAGGGATGACCAAACGACTGAACATGCAGGCTGTGTGGGGCAAACAGGCCGGCGGGGGACCTTGCGAGGCAACCAGGCTGGCAGAGGGGGAAGTTGGGGACAACCAGGCCAGCAGGGGAGCAGTTTGGGGTGCCAGGCTGGCAGAGGAAAGGCAGTTGGTGGTGTCTTGGCCTCAGGGGGGGCAGTAAGAGGCGACTAGCCCAGCAAGAGGGTGCAGTTGGGGGCAACCAGCCAGCAGGAGGGCAGTTAGGGGCGCCCAGGTTGGCAGAGGGGGGCAGTTGGGGGTGACCATTCTGGCAGGGAAGGCAGTAAGGGGGGGCAGTTAGGAGCGACTAGGCCAGCAGGAGGGGGCAATTAGGGGTGATCAGGCTGGCACACAGAGGCAATGAGGGGTGATCAGGCTGGCGGGGGGGGGCAGTTAGGGGCAACCAGGCAGGCAGGCAGGTGAGTGATTAGGAGCCAGTGGTCCAGGATTGTGACAGGGATGTCCAACTGCTGGTTTAGGCCTGAGATCGGGCCTAAACTGGCAGTCGGACATCCCCCGAGGGGTACCGGATTGGAGAGGGTGCAGGCTGGGCTGAATTTTATGCACGAATTTTGTGCACCAGGCCTCTAGTTTTAAACTAATTAGGAGAGCCAATCACTTAAAAAAGTTGTAATTCAATTTAAGAAACAAGGAAGATGGGATTCAAGTTGATCCACCATTAGCCTATTATGGGGAGCATTAATACTTTCATGGATCTATTAATTATTTTTAATAATTCTAAAAGCATTATGTCAAGGAACATTAGGACAAGTTACCATCATTATTTTAAAAAAATAATGCCCAGCCGGTGTGGTTTAGTGGTGAGCATCAACCTATGAACCAGGAGGTCATGGTTCAATTCTCTGTCAGGGCACATACACGTGTGTGGGTTTGATCATCAGTGGGGGTTGTGCAGGAGGCAGCTGATCAATGATTCTCTCTCATCATTGATATTTCTATCTCTCCCTTCCTCTCTGAAATCAATAAAAATATTTAAAGAATATTATTTACTCCTTTTATAGTCTTACTTGAGGTTTTATATGGATTTTGAAGAAATACAATTATAACTATTGATATAAACATTTTGAAATCACTGTAGATTCTTTGACACAAGATAACTTGGCAACATTAGTTATGTTTCACCTAATAATGTTTTACTGGATTTTTAACTTCCTGCTTCTATCAGCAGAGCACTAACCAAATCCCTTCAAAGAGAAAAACTCTTCACTTACATGAATGAATACCATGCTTACCTCCAAATAAATATGCACTTAAATCATTTAATTCTCTTGAGGTATAATTGACAACATTGTAAGATATTTAAAGAGTACATTGTGGTGATTTGATATGTATACTCTCTGAAGGGATTTCCCCCATCTAGTTAATTAGCATGTCTATCACCTCACATCTTTATTCTTTTTGCTTGTTTTTTTGTTTGTTTGTTGTTGTTTTTTTGGTGAGAATATATGTTTCACACTCTCAATAAATTTCCCTTTCACAATAAAATATTATCAACTATAGTTACCAGTTCTACATTAGCTCAGACCTAATTCATTTTATAGCTGAAAGGATTGTACTCTTTACCAACCTCTCCTTATTGGTTCCAACCTCCAGCCTGGCAACCA
>NW_005871051.1:15071527-15147002 GCF_000147115.1 Myotis lucifugus | reverse complement strand
CTTTTTTTTATTTCACATGTCAGTGATACCATGCAATATTTGACTTTCTCTGGCTTATTTAACTTAGCATAATGCCATCAAGGGCCATCCATGTTGTTGCTAAAGGCAGAATTTCCTTCTTTCTCATTACTGAATATTCCATATCTATTATCTATAATATATTTTCCATTCATCTTTTGATAAACACTTAGGTTGCTTGTCTATTATGAATAATGCTGCAATGAGCATGGGATGCATGTACCTCTTCAAGATACTGTTTTCATTTCCTTTGGATTTATACAGGGAAGTGGAATTGCTGGATCATATGGTAGTTCTATTTTTATTCTGAGGAACCTCCATAATGTTTTCTATAATGGCTGCACCAATTTACATTTCCACTAACAGTGCAAGAGTGTTCCCTTTTCTACACATCTTCACCAACACTATCTTTTGTTCTTTTGATGATAGCCATTCTAACAAGTGTGAGAAGGTATCTCATTATGGTTTTAATTTGCATTTCCCTAAAGATTAGTGAAGTTGAGCCCTATTTCATGTGCCTTTTGGTCATTTGTATGTCTTCTTTGGAAAAACTACTATTCACTTTCCCTATCCATTTTTAAATTGTGTTTTTTTGTTGTTTGTTTGTTTGTTTGTGGGTTTTTGTTGTTGTTGTTTTGCTATTGAGTTATATTTTTTGGATAATCAGATATATAATTTGCAAATATTTTCTTCCATTCTATAAGTTGCCTCTTCATTTTGTTGATAATTTACTTTGCTGTGAAGTAGCTTTTAGTTTGATGTTGTCCTGCTTGTTTATTTTTGTTTTTGTTGCCTCTGCTTTTGATCTCTAATCCAAAAAATTATTGCCAAGGCCAATGTCAAGGAACTTACTCCCTATGTTTTATTCTAAGAGTTTTATGGTTTCAGGTCTTATGCTTAAATCTTTAATCTAATTTGAATTGATTTTTGTGTAAGGTGTATGATAGGAGTCTAGTTTCATTCTTTTACATGTGGCTGTCTGGCTTTTGCAACACCATTTATTGAAGAGACTTCACTTTCTCCATTATATATTCTTTGTTCCTTTGCCATAAATAAATTGAACATGTATGTATGAGGTTATTTCTGGGCTCTCTATTCTGTTCCTTTGATCTATGTGTGTATTTTTATGCCAATGCCATACTGTTTTGACTACTATAGCTTTGTAATATTTTTGAAATCAGGAAGCATGATACTTTTAGCTTTGTTTTTCTCAAAATTGCTTTGGTTATTAAGGTTTTTTGTGGTTTTATACAAATTTTATTATTGTTTTCTCTATTTCTATAAAATGTGATTACAATTTTGATAGGCATTGCATTAAATATGTAGATTGCTTTGATTAGTATGGACATTTTAACTATTAATTCTTCCACTCTATGAACATAAAATATCTTTCCATTTACTTGTATCTTCTTCAATTTCTTTCAGCAATGTTTTATAATTTTCAGAGTCTAGACTTTTCACCTTCTTGGTTAAATGTATTCCTAGGTATTTAAATTTTTTGATACAATTGGGATTATTTTCTTAATTTCTCTTTCTAATAGCTTGTTGTTAATCATAAATGCAACTCATTTTTATATTGATATTGTAGCCTGCTACTTTACTAAGTTGGTTTATTCCTTCTAACAGTGGTGTTTTTGTTTTGTTTTGTGTGTGGTTGTTTTTTGTTTGTTTGTTTTTGGTGGAGTTGTTTGGGTTTTCTATATATAATCTCATGTAATTTGCAAATAGAGGTATTTTTTCCTTTTTTTCCAGTTTAGATACCTTTTATTTCTTTTCCTTGACTTTTGCTCTGACTAGGACTACGTGTATGATGTTGGGATAAAATGGTGAGAGTGGGCACCCTTACTTGTCTTGTTCCTCATCTTAGAGGAAAAGCTTTTAGCTTTGTTTTCTTTTTTTGAATGAAGGAAGTAAAACTTTTTTGCAGATGAAATGATCATCTATGTAGAAAATCTGATGGGATGTATAAAACAGGTACTAGAACTAACAAGTCAGTTTATCAAGGTCATGGAATATAAAATTATCCTACTAAAATACAGTAGTGTGTGTGTGTGTGTGTGTGTGTGTGTGTGTGTGTGTTTTGGTTTGTTTTTGTTAATGCTCAGCCAAGGATTTTTTTCCTGTTGTTTTTTAGAGAGAGAGGAAGGGAGGGGAGAGACAGAGAGAGAGAGAAAAAGATTGATATGAGAGAGACACATCAATTGGTTGCCTCCCACGCGTGCCCTGAAGGGGTCAGGGATCCAACCTGCAACTGAGGTACCAGGTATGTGCCCTTCACCCAACTTGAACACGGGACCCGTCAGTCCATGGGCTGATGCTCCAACCACTGAACAAACCAGCCAGGGCTCAGTTGTGTTTTCAAATTCTGATTGATTCAGCATCAATCAATCAGAATGTGAAATTCAAAAATGAATCATTTAAAATAGTATCCAACACATGAAATAATCTGGATAAATCTAAGAAAAGATTCACAAGACCTGTGCATTGAAAACTACAAAATATTACTGGAGGAAATTACAGACAATCTACACAAATGGAGTGACACAATGAGTCCATGGGTGAGAAGACTCAAAATATTGTTAAGATGTCACTTCTCCCGACAGGGATCAGCTTTTCACCATTAAGGATAATGTTAGCTGTGGGTTTGTCATCCATGACCTTTATTATGTTTAGATTTTCTATTTCCTTATGATTCAGTCTTGGTAAGTTGATGTTTCCAGAAATTTATTCATTTGTTTTAGGTTGTCCAATTTACTGGAATATAATTTTTCATAGTAGTCTCTTATCATTTCCTTTATTTGTGCAGTATCAGTTGTATTATCTCCTCTTCCATTCCAATTTTGTTTGAGTGCTCTCTCTTTTTTCTTGGTATGTCTAGCTAGACATGTTTACAAGCTCCTTCCAGGGAGACACTGGCTATCTGGAGAGGGGCTGAGGGGGAACCGTGGGGATGGCATTCTCAGGCAGCAGCTTTTAAAATATGCCAATTGGCCGCTTATAGGGAAAGACTGGGGGATGGGCATTTTAGTACTCTCCCTCTGTGCTGACCCCTGAGAAGGTAGCCACAGAAGATCCTTTGAGCCAGATGCTATAGTCTTACCGGTTTCATGGACGAAAGCCCTGTGGGCTCTCCGAGGAAATGGTGCCCTTCCTTCCGATGGAAGTCTTAAAAGTGAGGTGGTAAGTAGAGGGCCCACACCTTTTGCTTCTCAGGAAGAGGCTGGGAGTTGAAAGTTCCCTCCTCTTGTATGTTGCTGTCTGGTAGGTTTATGGGGAGAGACATTTCCGCGTTTCCTACCGGTTTCGAAGTGGGTATTTTCTCATTCCCCTCGTGTGCAGGCGTTGCTCAGCTAGTTTCTGAACCTCTTTCGCAGAGAATTGTGCTGTGTGTAGCTGTGGATTTGGTGTGTCTGTGGGAGTTAGTGACTTCAGGCGCCCCCCATGTGGCTATTATGGACCAGATCTCAGTAGGCACTGCTTTTGATGGGACAAAGGGACCAGAGTGCCCCTGAGAGTCTCCCACCTATGGTTCTGTGGTACGTGCTGCGACTTAAATAAAACCAAGACAGAGACACTGCTTGCAAGGTGTGTATTATTTAATACACACAGGCTAGTAGTGGAATCAATAATTAACAGCACAAATACCACATAACTGAGTGCTACGTGTGGTGCGTAGATATCAGTGCTGGGAAAAGTCAAAGGAGAAAAATCAAGGTAAAGAAAAACTTCAGAGATGAGATAATTAAACTGGCTTTTGGAGGGCTGGTAAAATTGATTAAGATGAAGGGGTGAAGAAAAGCAATATGACATAAAGTAATGAGGCTTTTCAATATCTTAGAAGGGGATCTTCATTTTGTGTCTTGTTCCCCCTCCCCCCCGCCCCCCCGCCCCCGAACCATGGGGCAGATTCTTTCAAAGAATATTCATTATCAGGTATAACCCTCTGAAAAAAGGGGAGTGTTATATGAGGCTATGGACCATTCATTAAAATCCTGATATATGTATGCATGTATGTATACATGCATGGTACTTATTGCTAAATGTGATAGTCCCTTTACTGAAAGCCTCCTTACTGGAGAGCTCTCAAATCAATAGGATGCGTTTTGATTATTCTTTGTTTTTAGAACAACATTATAGTGAATGCTTCCATTGTGCTTTATTTAATAAATGACTAATTATATTGCTCCCCTTTATGCATTAGTAATTTTTTAAAGTTTATTATGGTAATTTCTTAAGTGTTATATTTTTTCAGGTTAAATTTAGAGTGCTTTTATACAGATAGGCAGCACTGGAATCATCACAGAGGAGAAAGAAAGTGCTAAATATCTTTATCCTACTGCCATGGTAGTATATGTGTACTTAAAGCAATTTTTCCATTAAGCAGAAACTATTAGAGCAGCAAAAATCCTGCCAATATCAGCAGAAAGTATCAGTTTGGAATGCGACCTTTTCTCTTAATTTTGGCTAACGTGTCAAGCCTCTTTTTTCAAAAGCTAATTTTACACATTTTATTATTGTATGTCTAGCTAGACATGTGTATTAGCATTATTATTATTTATTTTTGTTATCCTCACCTGTGGATATTTTTTTCCATTGCTTTTCAGAAAGAGGGGTAAAAAGAGGCGGGGGGGGGGAGAGAGAGAGAGAGAAACACAGATGGGAGAGAGACACACCCACTGGTTGCCTCCTGTACACGCTCCAACCATGGGCAGGGAGCTAAGTCCCAACCCAGGCGCATGCCCTTGACTGGGAATCTAATCCTTGACCTTTGGCTTGAGGCAAGGCTCTAACCACTGACCAACACCGGCCAGTACCTAATTTTACACATTTTAAAAATGGTTGAGAATATTATTTCCAGAGTGTATTATGCTCTACAACTTAGTATATCTTCCTTAGTTTTCTCACCTGTAAAATGGAGAAAATAAAAGCACCAAACTTATAAGTTTTGTGGCAATTATGTAATATATTTGGAAATGTCTAAAGCATTTAAAGGAATTAAAGTATCTAAAGTGTTAAATAATGCTAATTTGTAGCAGGCATATATTTAGCATCCTATAAATATTTGTTATTTTTGTTGTTGTTGCTATTATTAAACCATAAATTAACAAGAAGTAGGCAAAGTCTCTACACTTTAAAGAAAACTGCTTCACGCATATAATTATGATAATAATTCAACAGAATAACATATGCAGGCAAGACAAACAAATTATCCAGTCAGGAATGCTGAGTAAAATCAATTTACTGACAGAAAACTAACGTGCCCTGGAATTCTTAATAATAATTACCCATTATATACTTTTCTGCTTTTGCTAGGCTGTAGCTCGCCCTCCCTCCCCCAACCTCATATAAATATTTTAGAGGGTTGGTTGCTGTCATCTGTACATCTCACACTGAGTCAGTATCAGACTTACTAGATGGTGGCTCCTATCAATTTTTCATCTGAACCTGCTGTGATCCTTTTTGTCTTCTCTCAACTAATCTGTCCGTCCAAAATAAAGGCTTGTTCGACCTATTTAGAGAATCCGTTATGCTAACATACATAATATATCAAGTCGAAGTAGACAGCATAACACCTCACAAAGAGTTTTGGAGTGAATATATAAGACTTGAATTTTGGCTTTAGCTCTGCCAGTAACTATTCTCCAGATCCTAAGCTGGTCAACTTAAATTAGCCTCCGTTGCAGCCTTCATATAATGATGGGATAGAGTATGGGATTTCTGTGATTCTTTTCAGCTCTAAAATTTGGATTCTAAGTTTGTATTAAGCAAAAGAAGGCTATTGCTATTCCTTAGCCTGTACCACGTTTTAAAAAGCAAATTGGTAAATATTCTGATTTTAAAATGTACACAGGTAAATATTCTGATTTTAAAATGTACACAGACTGAATGGTACAGTATGATATGAAGTTTTCAAAGAAAAGCAAGAAGCATTCAGCGTACTAAGATCACAAATATCCTTATTTTATCCGAAATTATTTTCACTGATTTCCTTTGAAGTGGGGTAGATTCTATTAGAATCCTTTGAAGTGGGGTAGATTCTATTAGAATCATGCACATAGTAAAAATTCTTCAAAGTTCAACATTTAGACTTGTTAAGCTCACTGAAATTGATATAAAATGAAATACTACTGTTATAATAAGGTTTTTATATATTGTTTGAATTATTTTTTTTCTACTCACTGGAAGTAACAACTTCCCAACAACCTTCCAAATTTATGAACTTCTGCTCAAGCTAATTGTCAAAATCAATATAAAAAATACTTGCTATCAGAAGGCACCTACCTACATTCAAAACATTTAAAAACATATTTTAGTTATTTTTTCTTTTAGTAAAAACAAAGTGCAAAGTGCAAAGATCTCTTTTTTTCATTCCTATTATTAACTTTGGAAAATTTCCTAACTTCATATGTCTCAGAGTCTAAATTGCTGATAATAATACAGTTTGGCTGGCTCACAACATGGAAGACAATCTAGCAATTTGTTTTAGACAAACAAAAACTAAAGGGCCTCCAAATAACATCTCCTCTTCAAATTAATCTGTTGCTTATATTAAGTTATTAAATATTATACATTTTTGCATTTTACTTGTTTATTCATTCAGGTTCTTCTGTCTATCAGAGAAAATGGTAGAAAAAGGTTCCCATGGAATTTACACTTTTTTGGAGGGGATAGCCAATGAATACGATTAGCATCATGAGAAGTCTTATAAAAGTATAAATAAAAAGGTGATGTGACAACAAACAACTCTGGTGAGGAGCTACTTTAGATCAGATGGCGATATTTCACCCAAGACCTACAGGACTATGGAGTCAATTACAGGACTAATCAAAGGATAAGTGTTCAGGGCAGATAGGAAAGGGAATGAAAAGTTCTCACATGTCACAGAGTTGAGATATTGCAGGATTAGAAAGACAGCCAATGTTGTTGAAAGAGGTAGGTTGATTGGAGGTAAAGATAGTACATGTAGTCAGGTGTCATCTCACAAAGCCTCCTGGGTGACATTTTGAGGAATTTGGTTTTATAATAAATGTAATATGTTGTAGGCAGAGAATGACAGGATCATCAGATTGGCATCCAGAAAGATAGCTCTTATCCCAAGACACTTCCTCCATTTTATCAACCAACAAGTTTAATAACTCAGTTCTTATGAAAGTAAAAAAATACTCATGAAGGACTTCACTTTTCACTTTTTAAATATGTTTACATTACGGTTGAAAAGAAAGCTATGGACTGTAAAATACTTGAACAAAGACAATGCAAATGGATTAACAGAACATTTAAGATGCAACCAAGATTCAATAATACTATCATTTCAAGTCTAATTTACCAACTGAATATTTATACATAAGTAGATTCCATTGGAAAGTTACTCAATTCAATAGATTTTTGAATGCATGATAATATTAATATACCTGGTATTCTGAGGGACACTAAAATAAATATGACAGAGTTCTCATCTTAAATAAATTTCAAGTCCAATATGAGGAGAAAACTATTAGAATAAACATATTGATAGTACTGGCCCTGAAAGTTTTATATATATATATATTTTTTTCTTTTCTTTTCTTTTCTAAGGTCTATCTCTGGCATTCATTTATCACAGGATCTCAATCAGGAAAATGTCTTTTCTAAGGTCTATCTCTGGCATTCATTTATCACAGGATCTCAATCAGGAAAATGACATTTGCCCTTAAACAAACATATCAGGGTAAGTGTCTTTACCAAATTTTAATTTTAAAGTAAATAGTGGATAAGAAATCCCCTCATGACTCAGAAGTCAGTATTTGGGCTTCCAGTTGCAGCGTAAGTGCCTGAGGTAGATGCTTACAGAATCTCTTTGCTGCAATTGCTTTCTCCTGAATGTAAACCTTTTGAAGTAACTGGGAAAAATCTCGTCTAATAACTGCATGACCTATGTTTTATCACCCCTTCCCCTCCAACAAATAGATCATGGTAAGAAAATGCATGCAATGTGATTCCCATTTCATTATGATTTGTAGTCAGTGTAGAGTGCATTGAAATAGTTTTGCAAACTCAAATTGAATTTACCGCAGTAAACAAAAATGCATGATTAAGAGAATATAGACATTTAACTAATTAAATAGTAATGTAACTTATTTAAGAAGCACACATACACACACACATTGTGCAAAAACATATAATTCTATGTTCACTAACTCCAGTCAGGTATAACCATGCAAAGAACAGGGCCATATCTGAAGATCAGAAGGAAATATCTAAAATGGAAGCCAGTCACCACATCTGGGTGGTGGAATTTGACTGAATGATTTATTTTCCTCCTTATAAAAATCTCATTAAAGCTGTAATATTTTATAATGAAAATCATTTCTCTTTAGGAGGACAATATTAGGCAGTTACTTCTATAATTCTAGCTTACTTACAATTTTCATGTTTAAACAAAAACATATGTATTTTACTCTCTGTGTATTGCATGGGTACCCTAAACACATAAATGCCCACTCTTAGAATTAAAATTTAAAGTGAAGTTTTAAATATTTCCAATTTGCTCTCAGAAGAATTCTTGTTGAAAATGCAAATGTTTGATGGCTGCATTTATAACAGCATGCTTTTTGATAAATTAAAAATATGACAAATAGTTATTAAATGCAATTTTTGGGGGTTGATTCTATTCTTTCAGTGACAGGACACCACATTTTAGGCACTGAGGTGACAAGAGTATTTAATTTGTAGCATCACAAATTTCAATCAGAGCAATTAGTAACATTTGTGCATTGCACTCTCTTGCTTTCAAAAAATATTACTACTGAATAGAATAGAAAAAAATGTTCTTTACTGTTCTTCCATGCCTGGCATGTATCTGTGCAGAAATCTAGAAGCTGAGAGTATATATAATGGCACATAAATGCACAATGAATAATTTTCTCTTTCTCTCTCTCTGTTATAATTTTCCCATTGTTTACTTTTATAATAAATACAAATGCCGCTCATTTGTTTTTAGTTATATTGGCTCTTTCTTCTTGGAAAGATATGATTATTTCTACATTATTTTCTACCAGAATGTCCTTTCCCCTTTTCCCATCTCCCATCCACTCCCTGAAGCTCTATTCAAGGATTTTTTGTTCTTGTACAATGACTTTTTGAAAATTCTAGTAAATAACATTTCCCATTTAAAATGCATATTAATAACATCTTCAAAATTTACTGTGAACGTTAAATAAAATAATGGATATGAAACGAATTAGTCCATTATGAAGTGTGAAAAAATTAGCAGGTATTTTGTATCGTTTTTGTTGTTTTTCTTCTAATTTCTAAGTAAGTGAGTCTGATTGCTCCTAAAAGACAGTATTTTCTGTGTCACATATTTGGTGGGTCACCAACACAGTGCTTTGAGACATTTTAGTCAGATAGTAGTTTTGTTGATCTAATGGACTTCATCAAACAATAGAAAGATAAATATTTCTCCCTTACTTCCTTCATAAACATGTGCAGAAAGATAGATAATTAGATTCAGTAGGAAAGACCAAAATAAATTCAAATTTTTATGGGTTGTGCACTATAAGGAATGACCAGAAGATTCAAGGGATTGATGACTAACTGATCCCAATAGATACATTAATACCTTGATGATAATGACTATTGTATAAAGATATGACTATCTTTGGTCTATGACAGGCAAATATGACTACAGATACTTAAAAAACTAAAAAAATCTTTACAGAATGGCCCATCAGCAGCCAAGGACACAACTATAATACTTCTTTGGCTTTTGGTTTGATTTAAGATTCAGTAGAGACTATAAGAAGATTGGATCACATAATTATTTCCTTATACAGGAGAACAATATAATTTATCATTTAATCTAACCCAGATTACAAATACATTCTTTTCCATTATTTGCTTAATAGAAATTCAATTAAAATTAGTCAGAGCTAATTTGCATTTTGTGCAAAGGAGAAGCAATTTATCTGAGTCTTCTATTGACTGCTCAGTGATTAAATAGATATTCTCTAAAAATAAAGTCTATTGGCAATTGACCAGAGACTCTAAACACTTCCATACAAATCATTTAATTTCCTAAGAGTCACATTCCTCTTTGGGCACCATATCTAAGATTCAGCTGGGTTTAATTTATGTTACAGGCAGAACAAACAAAATAGCTATGCTTATGTTCTAATCTTGATTCTTTTTCCGTATCCTCCAGTTTGCATTCCTAGAAATCTTCTATTCTTGTTAATCATAAAATCACAGTCAAGGTCTTTAACATATTTCATGATGTATGCAAGAGTTTGGTTAAGTGTATTTCCCAATCATTCATTTATTCACCAAATACTTGCCAAGTCCTTAATACCAAAGTACCAAATATCATGTTAGGCACTAAGGATAGAGCACAGGATAAGATGGACTGAGCCATGCAACTTAGATTCTAGACAAAGGGGAAGTAAAAATGCAAATAAATAAAGGACACTTTTACTCTTTGATTTTAAATAGTGATAATGTTAGAGAAAATCAGGATAATGGGTTAGTTAGTGATTGGTTCTGAGGAACTGCTTTAGGTAGCATGATCAGGGAAAGCCTCTTTGTTGAGGGGGTGACATTAAAATCTATATATTTAAACAGGTAATATGCAAATTAGCCGGGCATTACGACCGGCTCAAGGAGGCTGCATCAGACCGCTCAGGAGGAGTTATGCACGCAGCTGGGTGGGAGGGGACTGCATGCCGACTCCAGGCCCAGCAGACACACACATACATGGCGTGGCTCAGAGCACGCCCCTGGTGGGTGGCGACAGCGGCTGGAGAGAAGCAGCCTCGGTGCAGGCAGCCAGGGGAAGGAAGGCCTATTCTTGCACGATTCTTCGTGCATCGGGCCTCTAGTAAGAATATAAGAAACCAGAAACACCAATCAGAAAGGACATATGCACCCCTATGTTCATAGCAGCACAATTTACAATAGCTAAGATTTGGAAACAGCTTAAGTGCCCATCAGCAGATGAATGGGTTAGAAAACTGTGGTACATCTACACAGTGGAATACTATGCCGCTATAAAAAAGAAGGAACTTTTACCATTTGCAACAGCATGGATGGAACTGGAGAGCATTATGCTAATCTAAATAAGCCGGTCAGAGAAAGATATATATCACATGTTCTCACTCATATGTGGGATATAATGATCAACATAATTTGATGAACAAAATAGATCCAGAGACAAATGGCAGGGGAAGTGGGGGAGGGGGGTTAGAGAGCAACCAAAAGACATATATGCATGCATATTAGGATAACCAATGAACACAGACACTGGGGTGGTGAGGGCTTTCCCGGGGTGGGAATGGCTGAGGGGTCAATCGGGGAAAAAGGAGACATATGTGAAACTTTAGACGATAATAATAATAAAAAAGAATATAAATGAGAAGAAGGAGCTATAAAAAGCCACCAGAAATTGCACAAAAGTTAACTCAGAATGGGTCATAGACCTAAAGTAAAATGAGAAAGTGTAAAATTTCTATAATATAATGTAGGAGACAATCAAGGTGACTTTGAGTTTGGTGATAACTTTTCAGATACAACATGAAAAGCAATTAGACATGAAAGAAAAATTGATAGGTTGGACTTTATTAAAATAAAAATTCCTGCTCTGTGAATGCCATTTTAAGAGAATAAAAAGATAAGCCATGAAGAGAAAATATTTGTGAAATATATATCAGATAAAGAACTTGTATCTAAAATATACAAAGAACTCTGAAAACTCAACAGTAAGAGCACAAGAACTCAATTTTTAAAAATGGGCAAAAGATCTACACAGAAACTCAAACAAAGAAGATATACAGATGGCAACAAAGCATATGAAAAAATACTCATCATCGTATGTCATCAGGGAGTTGTGTAAACTAAAACAAAAATAAGATACTATTACACACCTATTAAAATGGTTAAAATTTATAACACTGACAACAGCTAATGCTGGTGAGAATGTGAGCAACAGGGACTCTTCTACGCCAGTGGAAGTGAAGAATGGTACAGACACTTTAGGAGATATTTTGGCAGTTTCTTACAAAACTAATCCTACTCTTACCATATGATCCAGCAACCATTTTTATTGGTATTTACTCAAATGAGTTGAAAACTTATGTCTACATAAAATCCTGCTCACAGGTGTTTACAGCATCTTTATTCATAATTGCCAAAACATGGAAGCAGCCAAGATATCCTTCAACAGGTGACTGGATAAGCAAACTGTTGTACATCCAGACAATAAAATGTTATTCAGCAATAAAAATAAATGAACTTTAAAACCTCACAAACATATGGAGAAACCTTAAATGCATATTACTAAATGAAACAAGTTAATCTGAAAAGCCATCATGTACTGTATGATTCCAACTCTATGCCATTTTATAAAAGTTAAAACTATGGAGAAAGTAAAAGGATCAGTGGTTAGCAAGGACCTGGGAGGAGGCAAGGAGAGAGGAATAGGTGGAACACAGGGGGATTTTAGAGCAATGAAGCTATCTATAATAATAAAAGGGTAATATGCTAATTAGACCGGACATCCTTCCGGACGTCATTCCAACATCCTTCCAGACAAACCCGGGGCAGGAGTGAAGCCCAGGTCTCTGGTACCAGCAGACAGCCAGAGGGAAGCCAGCTCAGGTCCCTGGTGCCTGTGGGTGGCCTGAGTGAAGCCAGCCTGGGTCCCAGATGCCTGTGGGCGGCCGGAGGGAAGCCAGCCCAGGTCCCGGGTGCCAGCGGTATGCTGGTGCTGGCAGCAGGGGGAAGGAAGGCCTACTCTTGCTTGAATTTTGTGCATTGGGCCTCTCTGTATAATACCATAATGAAAAATGCATGACATTATGCATCTGTCAAAAAATCATAAAGCTGTACAATAGTAGAATGAATCCTAATGCAAACTGTAGACTTTAGTTAATAATAAGGTATCAATAGTTGTTCATTAATTATAACATACACTACAATAATAAAATATGTTAATAATAAGGACAAATTGTGTAAAGGAGTATGGAAGTGTGGGGGAAGAATGGAGGGAGAGGGAGCATATGAGAACTATCTGTACTTTCTTCTCTCTCTCTCTCTCTCTCTCTCTCTCTCTCTCCTCTCTCTCTCTCGGTTTATTTAAGAAAATGGTGCTTGCCAAAACCGGTTTGGCTCAGTGGATAGAGCGTCAGCCTGCGGACTGAAGGGTCCCAGGTTCGATTCCGGTCAAGGGCATGTACCTGGGTTGCGGGCACATCCCCAGTGGGAGATGTGCAGGAGGCAGCTGATCGATGTTTCTCTCTCATCGATGTTTCTAACTCTCTATCTCTCTCCCTTCCTCTCTGTAAAAAATCAATAAAATATATTTAAAAAAAAAAAAAAAAAGAAAATGGTGCCAACCTGAAAGCACAGGTGAGCTAGCATTCTAAGATCTGGCTCCCTGATGGCATCTAGGAAATAGATTATATAGGGGGAAATCATTAATCATGGTGACTAATGGAGTTGGGGTTGTGAGCTCTACTGATTGGTTGGGTCTGCTAAAATTTTTGTAAACCCAATACTCATATAAAAATAAAGGAAAGGAAAAGTCATTAGAAGATCCATGGGCAGGGGCAGGCCATCCTAGGCAAAAGGATTAGCAAGCACAGAAGAAATGCATGTGGCATGTGCAAGTCAGTATGGCTGGAATATAGAGGAGAGAGGAGTAGATGGAGATGGGGTCCATGAGGTAGAGCCTGTCATGAAAGCTCTCACACGCCATGAAGACATTTTTAGTTCATTCAAGATGCAATGGAAAGCCACTCTGAGGTTTATATGAGATATTTGATCTGATTTTCCTCAAAATCATCTGGCTATTAGGCAGAACATGGATTTCAGGGTTATGGGTAGGAGTAAAGTCAGGGAGAGGGTGTAAGCAGAACCATTAGGAGGTGGTTTTGTTATCGTCAGAATTAGCTAGTTTATTAATATTAATAATAGGAAAAGAGCAAAGTGGGGAAGACATTATGAGCATGGTCATCTGGGCATGCTTCACACCCCAAGGAATCACAGCATTGTCCCACCAAAGGGATTAACATGCCCCCCTTCCTGGACTGTCGGGGTGGGGAGCAGGTGGAGATAGGCACATGTGTGAAGTCAGGTGATATAGGGAAGGTGCTTGCCTGTCAGGCTAGCCTGGGAACAAAGATCATTGGCTAGGAGGGTGGAGCCAATGCCAGCATGCAAAACCTTGAAGGGTTGATTGGTTAAACTCCTCGTTATAATCCCCAAAGAGTGCTCCCTCTTGCTCCCTTGCACTCTTGCGTTCCATGACCCACACTTACCCGTGTGCTAACCTGCCCTGTGGCCTTAAGCAGCTGTATGGCCCAAGCAATGGACTCTATGGGAACACCAGGTAGCCTAGCCAGCTGCTAGAATAGAACGGTCCTTTATTTATTTATTTATTTTATTATTTATTTATTTTTTGTCTTTATTTTATTTTGTTTTTTTTTTGTTTCTTTTTTATTGTTTTATTGCTTAAAGTATTACAAAGGGTATTACATATGTGCCCTATGGCCTGAAGCAGCTTATGGCCCAAGCAATGAACTCTATGGGAACACCAGGTAACCTAGCCAGCTGCTGGATTAGAATGGTCCTTTAATATGGAGCCGAGACTCTGGTCAGTGGCCTAAAATCTAGCTCTGTTAAAGACACAGCTGAAGTATTTCCATGGCAGGACGGAGGGAAATGTGACTTTGGAAACCCAGGGGTTTAGTTCCACAGAAATAAAGATCACTCCTCCCCGTGAGTTATTCTCAGAAAATTCCTTTCCTTGCGACATCACAAGAATTCCACTTCCACTGGCCACAGGTGGGGACACAGAGCACACCCACCGATAACAGTCCCGAGAGTCTAGGCAGCCACACTCACTTTTGTTGTTTAAATATTATCCAACTCAGTTTCTTGTTTCTAATTCTGAAAGATGCCACTTTGTGTTTAATTTTGAAGTACAGACTCAATAATGCTGATAAATTGTTCATAGAACTGTTACTATTACTACTTTAATTATATCCAGCATGTCAATGAATAGTTGTATTCCCCAAATATACATAAGTAGAAATCAAATATGTTCAAATACAATTTGTTATAAAATGACCAATATTGGAAGCTGTAGGCACAATCATTTGTTCTCTGTTTTAATTGAACACTGCTTATTTTTCACATGCCTTTCTATTTGCGCTATAAAAGTTAAAAATCATCTGGAGAAGTCATCCTGAGGGAATTTAGCTCAAAATTCCCAAATTAACTCTCTTTCCAGGCAAATGCTGAGGAGTTGTCCATATGCTGACGTTAAGCCTGAAAGATCTTGGATTACCCTTGGTTTGTGGCTGTGCAGTTGTAATGCAATTCTGATCTATTCCTTAGCTGCTAATGACTCAACACCTGAGTCCTTGAAGTATAACAGCTAAGGTTATTTTGTAATGTGATGCAATGAAATAAAAACAGGGTCTTCCATGTATGCAAAAGTGCCCTGAATTCGTGAGGCTGATACAGAAACACATGCTTCTAAATTGCTTGGAACATAGATTCCATTTCTACTTACCCATGCATTTACACATATATAAGGAGATGCAGAATTTATTGTAAACCTTGCATACATTGCAAAGAAGGTAAAGACATAATTAATCAGTAATTAAGAATTCACTGGAGAGGATTTACAGGGGGATTATGCTGAGTCAAGGAGCTGAGATGCAAATGTAAGATTTATGTATGTGTGGAGCCATTGCACCTGCGCCCTCAAGGAAACATTCAACAAATAAGCCCAAGTTAACATCAAAACTCTGCTGTTTCACAATAGCAACTCAGACATGATTACTATTGAGATTACTTATATAGCGTCGTACTACACCAGGTCATTTGATGCTTATTAACTGCACTTAATGCTGTTTGCTGTTACTTATTTGTTTGAATCAAATGCTTTTGGAGCCAGAGAAAATCTTGGGATCACACTGCCTCCATTTTGTTCACAAGCAGACTGAGAGTAAAGAAAAAAAATAGCTACTTTGGCATGATGTATTGTTAAAATGTTGGTTAATTTAACAAAGCTCTTTCACAATTTTATCATTGTAAAAACGTTTTAATGACTAGTTTGTGTATAGCATAGAACCATGGGAAGTTTATTTCAGTCTTTTTTGGCTGCTGTTTCTTGGTCACTGAACAGGAACATCATATTTGCTGGAGGAGACCATCAAAAGATGTGACTGCCAGTTGACCTGCGAGCTGGACCCTGACAACTAAGGCTCCCCACTCTTAGAATGTTCAGAAATCACTCCCAGGGTATCATGTTTGAGATAGAAATGTGATGTTGAGACTACCTGAATTGGGTATGTGACAGAACCCAGGTAAGACCTCCTCTATGAGTGTCTGACCCAGTTAGGGCCTCTATATAAACTTAGGTTTCCAGAAAGTGGGTACAGAAAACTAGTCAGTTGAGCCTCTCCCGCCTCATCACCAGCGCTAAGGATGTCCGACTGCAGCTTAGGCCTGCTCCCCGCTGGCAAGTGGACATCCCCCGAGGGCTCTCGGGCTGCCAGAGGGATGTCTGACTGCCAGCTTAGACCTGATCCCCTGGGGAGCAGGCCTAAGCCGGCAGGTGGACATCCCCTGAGGGGTCCCAGACTGCGAGAGGGCATAGGCTGAGCTGAGGGACCCCCCCCCAAGTGCACAAATTTTTGTTTACCAGGCCTCTAGTATATATATAAAAGCCTAAGTGACCGACAACTGGACAACCAGACGACCGGACGACTGGCTGGTAGCTATGACACACACTGACTACCAGGGGGCAGATGCTCAATGCAGGAGCTTCCCCCTGGTGGTCAGTGCACTCAGATAGCAGGAGCACCACTCAGCTGACAGACAGGCGCCAGATGCCAGACTGACAGTTGGTTAGTGCAGCTGCAGAGCAGCAAGCCTCTCCTGCGGACACTCCCCCTGCTCGCCCAAGCATGGTGGCCAGGATGAGTGGGAGTGGCGTGGTGCCCAGCCCGGGCTCGGGCTCCTCCCTGGCCACCTGCAGCTTCGCACACTACTTTGTGCTGCGTGGGATTGAGGCGGACAGCAGGCTGGAGCCCCACGAGCTGGCGGGTAAGGCCGGGCTGCAGTGGCGCAGAGGTCCACTGATCCCTGCAGGCTAGGCCGAGGGACCCCATTGGTGCACGACTGGGCCTTTAATTGATAAAATAAACTGATATAGCCATACAATAAAACACTTTTCTGAACTAAAATGGAACAAACTACTGATACACAGAATATCACAGACGGATTTCACAAATAGTATGCCGAGAGAAAGAAAACTTACATAAGATATCCCATTTATTTGCAGTTCTACAATAGTCAAAAACTAATCTGGGGTTGAAAAATACCAGTGGAGATGGAGTAGGAAGGGGCACGAGAGAACAATTTTCTGGGATAACATTCCATGTCATAGAGCTCAGCAAATGGCACACTTAATTTTAAATTCATTAAATGCATTGATGCAAGGAAAGGTAGGATAGATGGATGATAAATTAAGTACAGTAAGATGTTAATTATGGGATGCATTTTGTGGATATGTATGTATTAGGGTTAAATCTTTCAGCATTTTTTTTTCTGTTAGAAAAACACTGGGGCCAGAGGAAGGGAGCTAGTTATGTTTCTAAAAGAAGGCAGTGGACGTGTCGGAGAGACAAAAATGCCAGATAGTCAAAGATCATATTGGTAAAGATTCACTGATGATATATTTCATACTAGTACTATTCATGTCATGAAATACTATCTCATGTTAAAGCAACAGTAATAGCAATCAGTGGTAACGGAAGAATGTATTAGTTTATGATATGTATTCCAATTTATTTTCCTCCTGTTTATTAGATGTAGAGGATTAAGTGATTATTTCCCCAGGCTAACAGGTATCGAAACCTGCATTTAACTTAGGTTTACGACTGCAAATCCAGTGCTCTTTATACTATAACTCCACGCTGCTGTTTAGAAATAAATGTGGTCCTGAAATTTACAAAGAATTTAATTTTGTAATAGACTTTGCCTATAAAATGGGAAATGCATTCCTCTGAGAATATTTTTATGACCGAGACATAATAAAATTTTATTTGTAGAGTAGAAATCTTTTAAAATCACCCATGTAAATGAAAAAATGATAACATTAAGACATCAAATCACTTAAGATTATTGTTATTTGAATGTAATTTCTTAGAATTTAAAGGAAACAATAAGCAAACCCAAAGTACTGTGCTACTTTTTCCGTGTTTTTGTCCTAAATATTTAGCAGGCAGTAATAAGCATCTCTTTGGCTACTTAGTCCCTGCTTTTTATCAATTTGTGCTGTCTTTCAGGAATGAATAGTTTAACCTTGAACTGAAAACCATATACAAACAGAAATACTGGATACATCAGAGGCAATGAGCCAAACAAAAGCAAGCAGGAACATTAGAAGAATACATTTGTTGGACACAGAACAGCCCTGGGATGACACTGTTCTTGAAATACAGGACTGAGAAACCACAAAATTCAGTCACATACATCCTAAGGCGCAATATGAAAAATTAATTCATTACTTAATAATGTTATAAATTAATTTTTAGATATATAGAGTTTTGACACAATAAAATAAAATCATGTAATGTTTATCAATAAATCTTTATCAATAGTGTGTGTGTGTGTTTTGTGTTAATGAGTTGGCTGAGATCACGCTCAATCCTCATACTCCCAATTAAGCTTGAACATTGCCGTAGGCAAAAATGGCAAAACTGTCCTATAGAAGGCAGGGTTCCTTGGGAAAGACCACAACGCTGAGAAAAAGGGAAGGCAGCAGGAAAAGAGGAAGACCATAAATCTACAGGAGCTGAGCAGGGCTGTTGAGGACAGGGCGTTGTGTAAAAACAACCACACAAACAAACCTATGCTGAATATGGAAAGTGATTAAAGGATAATAATAAAAATTAACTATATTAGTCAGTAGAAAAGATCATTATGATAAAAATAGAATTTCAATGTTATTATTGATTGAAAACCTATAGAGCACTGGTAGTCATAATAAACTTCAAAATAGCAGTTTTTCTAAAAACTAATTTTTAATGGCATTCTGAAAAGTTTTAGTAGTATAAAAGTTCACTTGTAGCCATTGTTTATTCTACTGATATTTTAACCTATAATCGGGTACTACACTTAGTCTCCTAACTTGTCAAAGAATGAGGAGAGTAATTTAAAAATCATATGCATAGTTACTTTGTCTTTATTTATTTTCAGAACTTGGGCTTATCATTGAGGAAGTCACATGCTGAGTGAGCTGAAAATTCTATTAATTTGTTACACACGAGTAAGTAAGCCTTAAATCCCAATGTCAATTAAATCATTTATAATTGCATTGCAGCTTATTACTATAGGACATGTTTCCACTTTTCATATGGATTCTGACCCATGGAATTATATATAATAAAATCAATTATTTTAAAGATGTTCAATCTAAATATTTATTTTCAATATTTATTTTTTTTAGAATCTGAAGGCTTGTTAAAAATTTCTTATTACATATAAACTGATTGAGTAGATTCCCAAGAAAGCCGTTATACTAGGAGTTTGTGTGATAAACAATGCATTGTGATTAATTATACTTATGAAAGAATTTACAAATGAATATAAAAGTTATAAACTTGAACTTCAGAAACATGACTGGTCATTACAATACAATTTTATTTATTTCTATTGGATATGTGCCTTGGGGCAAAACTTGACCCAGGCCTGTGGTGACTACAAAGATCTAAAAATTTCTTCATTCTTATTTGCATGCTGCTAGAGGCAGTCAGAATGCTGGAAATCTGCACTGTGATTGTGAGTCTGATGAGAAAACCTGTGGGAAAAAGGCTATGGGAACAGGAGCATACACTGAGCTATTTACTGGTGCCAATCCAAACTCCACGTTTCAATATTTTATGATACAATTTAAAATATATTTTCATTTAAATTCTCAGGAAATTATTTGCCCATAAATATTGATTGAATATGATTGGCAATCACTTGAATTTAAATACAAACAATTAAATATAAAGTCTCAAAAAGGAAGTAACACACACACACACACACACACACACACACACACACACACATATATATATATATATTTATAGTTTTATAGTTAAATCAGACACTTGTGACATATAAACTATAGACTGAAATTCATGGTTTATAAACATTATACTAGCCTTTTATGTGATTATTGAGGATATCATAGAAAGATGATTTGTTGCTCTGACTGGTTTGGCTCGGTGGATAGAGTGTCGGACTGAAAGGTCCCAGGTTCGATTCCGGTCAAGGGCATGTACCTTGGTTGTGGGCACATCCCCAGTAGGGGGTGTGCAGGAGGCAGCTGATCAATGTTTCTCTCTCATGGATGTTTCTAACTCTCTATCCCTCTCCCTTCCTCTCTTTAAGAAATCAATAAAATATATTAAAAAAAGATGATTTGTTATATTCATCCATATGTAAAATCTAATTAGTAATTCACATTAAAATAATGAATATACACTCACAAAACATGACTAGTTTTATAGTAATGTTTCTATAGGTGAATTTTAGGAACATTGACTCCAGGGAGACAAGTTTATTAAAAAATAAACTATACTTTGAGACTATTTTGTAAATACATGTGAAAAAATGTGTGTGTATGTTACAATCAAGTTGTTTTTGTTCATACCTTAGGTTCATCTCAAGGGACTACTGAAAAGGATGGTGAGCACCTAAAGTCAGGATTTTCTTCCTTGATACCACTTAGAATAATGCTCCTTCTGGTTCTATTTCTACAGTCAGATTGATTAAAATTCATTAATCAGTACAAAGAGACAAATATTTCCAGATGTCACACCAGGTTTCAGGCTCTCTCCAGGCTCCTCCGGCTTTGAACACTTAGTTACCACTTCTATAAATCTGGACAAGGCCTTGGGCTCTCAGAGAAGATTTTATTATACTTGCTTTTCATTATGTTCCTAAACATTTATCTTTCCATTTATTGATTTCCCAAGTTCTAAGCTTAAGAGAATTCAGTTTTTCAAATCAAGTCATTCCCGAGGTAAATTTCTATTTTATAAAAAGGATGAAACAATCCATGTATGGCCTCCTCTACCCAAATGTAGTTAATAGATTACATTTACTAGTAGCATCTAAGAAGATGCCAAATATGTGCTGACAGAAGTCATCACACGTTTCGCAAGCTTTCTGTTACTGCAGAAGATTTATGTATTTAAATTATGGTGACTTTGTGAAATATGGATTTTTCATTAATTTACACTGAAGGACTTCATTATATTATTTATAATATTAACCTGTTCATTGTCTTATAGCCAGTGAATAAGGAGATTCTATTATTCAAAATAGGAAAATGCATTATTTTTTCAAAAGAAATATTTTGGTAGATTCAGTGAATATAGTTGAGAGGTTTCTTACTCATCAGGAATGAAGAAATTGGAGAAGAACCAAAATTCAATATCATTAGGTGTAAATCTCTGAAGGAGAAAATAGAACAACCTTCTGACGTTCCCTCTCTCTTTTCTTGACGTAGGTGAGTCACAATTTGCTAGGCTAATCTTAGCCTTTATATGTTTTTGACAAGAAAAATTTTAAGGAGCCCCTCTCCTTTTGCATGGATTTTTCTTTGGTGTTGAGAGTCCAGCCTGTGATATGGCATCTTCTATAGACTTGGGGGGATAACTGGGTGCCTGGCCACTCCTAGTATATTGTCTTGTGAGTAGATGAAAGTTACAAAATAATTTGCCAAGGTTAGTAGTATAGTTTATCAACTCAGAAGAAGGAGAGTTAACACATTGAAATAAAAATTAGACCTGTGACTTTAAATTAAAAAAAAACCCACTTTTTTTTTTAATGGGCTGAACAATCTAGTCCAGGAAATAAAGGATCATAGCCACAGAGGTTGGATTGGTTTCTCTAATTTTGACTCATTTATCTCCTTGCTCTAGGCAAGAAAAAGTTAAGCCCTACAACACAATTGATTACCTGTATTTTCAAATGTTTTAGAACATGAAATTCTGGAAATTTCAGCTAGAAATCTGTTTCAATACTACTAACAAATTCTAATCATTGGTATATTTCTTTCATACAACTTACATCTCTGTTGTGACAGTTTAAATCTGTTTCCTTATCCTATACATAGGGAAGATGAAGGGCAGTTAGCATGTCCTGTAAAATAACCAACTGTAAGATTATTAAACTACTAGAGGCCTGGTGCATGAAATTTGTGCACTGGGGGGGTTGTCCCTCAGCCCAGTCTGCACCCTCTCCAATCTGGGACCCCTCAGGGGATATCCGACTGCCGGTTTAGGCCCGATCCCTGTGAGATCGACATCCCTCACAATCGGGGACTGCTGGCTCCCAATGGCTTGCCTGCCTGCCAGCCTGATTGCCCCCTAACTATTCCCCTGCAGGCCTGGTCCCCCCAACTGCCCTCCCCTGCAGGCCTGGTCCCCCCAACTGCCCTCCCCTGCTGGCCTGATAACCCCTAACTGCCCTCCCTTGCTGGCCATCTTGTGGCAACCATCTTGTGATGACATGGGGGTGGTCATCTTGTGACAACATTGGGGTGGCCATCTTGTGTGAGGGCATGACTGTCAATTTGAATATTACCTCTTTTTATATAGGATTCTCCTTCTCTTCCAGATTAATACTTAATTTTTATTATTGAAAAATAAACAATACTTTTTAAAACCTCTCCTTTATCAATTTATTTTAAAATGAATTTCTTAGGGCAGTTTTAGATTTATAGAGCAGTTTTAGAACTCTCTGCAGTTCTAAGTATAGAGGGTTCCCATCATCAATTTATTTTTATTTAACTGCACAGTAATAACTTACTCTTGAAAATGTTGCCACTAAAGAATTTACGTGAAGATACACAGTAAAGCCTTATATATCGATACTGTGTATAAATGTTACAACAACATAAAAGAGGCTAGAAAAATGGGTTGGTCACCTTCAAATAGTGCCTAACTAAATTGTACTAGCTGACAATATTAAAGTCTAAAAAGACATAGAAAAAGGTCAGAAGAACTCTAATGGCTTCATGAAGTTTTCAGAAAGATGTAATTATCCATATCCATATACAGATGAAGGAAAATAAATTATCTATACCTACTATTATACATATTTCATAGAAAGAGTTGGGACTGTAGATATAATTTCCAATCTACACTTGCATATTAAGATGATATTGGGAGGAAAAGGTTGCCAAATAAAAGTAGTCCATCAGGATATGTATTTTTCATGATTAGGAGCTTTTCAGCATACATTTACATTTAATAATGTACGTGCTGTGGAATGTATTCCTCTCTCATATAAAATAAATGCTTAGTAGAATTTGTATAAATTTTAGGTCTGTATTATACATTTTTATGATGATCGATTTGCATTATAATTTCAGATGATTTTTATCTAGTATAACTGGCCAATTTCTAAATAGCATCTAGAAGTCATTACCTGAGACAGATTGTACAGGTAAATGTTATAAATCCTCAGAGAATTTGAAGGCAAAATCAAAAGGAAAACTGCATATTTCCTACTTTAAGATTTCTAGTTTGCCTTTCCATTCTGAGACACACTTCCTGAACATTGCTTTTGTGGTGGTGCGTGCGTATGAGACATGGAATTTGGGCAGTTGAAGAGAAATCTGATAGTTTTTCAGGTGTTCTACCTAGAAACCAAATATTCATTCATTTATCAAACTTCCTTACCTATCCACAATAAGTCGGATACTGAGAAAGCCTGAGGGATTTAATGATGAATAGGTCAGGACTGTGAATAAAGACAAATGAAACGACAAAGCCAAATACAACTGAGCATTTGAATTACTTGGCTTTGGAATTTTCCCATGGAGTTCATATGAGGGGAATCAGGAACAATCCTTCAGTCTTTCAGATCTCTGGATCGGTGGTATGGGGAGGCCTCTCCAATGTCAAGGTGAAAGGAGCAGTGAGGGATGAGAGAAAAGACCGGAATATCAGTCCCACCTGTGTGCCCCAGTGATCATGTGAGCTTGGGCAGACACTAATTGAATTCTATGGTTCAGTTCCCTCATCTTTCTTTAATTAGCCCCACCCCCAGTGCTTAGCTAGGTGGGTACTGGCTCCTTAGACAGGGTGGTAAAGGTTGTACGAGTGGGTGGCAGTTCTTATTATTTTTTGTTTCCTCTCAATGATAATTTTATGAATTTTAAACTATTACAGTAAAACAAAATGAACAAACAAGCCAAATAGAGACAGACTCATAGATAAAGACAGGCTAACATCTGTCAGGGATAGTGGGGGGGGATTGGGGAACTTGGTTGGAGGGTAGAGGGATTGAGCAAAAGAACAAAAAGAGAAAAAAACTAATGGGCATGGAAAAAATAAAGAGCTATAGTAATTGGTCTTTCCATAAATAAATAAATGAATAAACAAATAAATAAAATGTTGATGAGCCTCATGAATTAAGTTTTTGCACATCAAGCACACAAGGCCATGAATTTGTGGGAAGAGGAAACAGTGCATGAAATCCTAAACTATTCAAGCGATCTAGTATTTAATTTAATTCATACAATATTCAGTTAATAGTGCTTTGTTAATAACAGCAAGTGTTAATTTAACAAAATATCTTCAGTATGCATTAAACTAATTTTCCTAATTAAAATGCAATTACAGTTTCGCCACCTGAACTTGGCACTATTACCAATGGAACATATTAATGTTGGAAAATCAAATTTTTACACCATTTAAAAGGTAACAGTCGGATTGTTTATAGTAATATAAAATATTTCATGAGATGATTCTGGGCATGAAAATAATTCCTGAATAAAAGACAGCTTGATTTCAAGGGATTGATAAGATTAAAGGGGCAAATTCCATGGAAATTAGCATGGAATGAAGACTAGTGAAAGAGTGAAAGCTAAAGAAGATGGAAAGTTGGACATAAAGTATTTTAGATCATATCTTTCCAGATTTTACAGTCCTACCATGGAGAATTTGAGCTTTAGGAAACATTTAAAAAGCTAGAAATAGTATATCTCAGTTGCTAACCTATATGGAAATGTTGCATTTTATAAAATAAAAACAATTTTGCAATTAACTAAATTGAAAGTTGTTAATGCGCCAAACCGGTTTGGCTCAGTGGATAGAGCGTCGGCCTGCGGACTCAAGGGTCCCAGGTTCGATTCCGGTCAAGGGCATGTACCTTGGTTGCGGGCACATCCCCAGTAGGGGGCGTGCAGGAGGCAGCTGATCGATCTCTCTCATCGATGTTTCTAACTCTCTGTCCCTCTTCCTTCTTCTCTGTAAAAAATCAATAAAATATATTTTAAAAAAAAAGAAAGTTGTTAATGCAATAAGAAATCTTGATGTTAATGACAATCTAAATTAGAATAGATTTCTGCAGCATAAGAACTTATTTACCATTTAAATGTTTGTTTTAGAATTAGATATAATGCTCTAGTAGCTAATCTTTCACAACAAGCTTGTAGATTTAGAAGAATGATACTTTAGTTTCTAAGTGTGAAAAGCAGCAATTAAAACTACTAAAACTGTTAGTTTTAATATTTATGTATAGAACTGGTCAAATTAAATTTATTTCCTTTTCCATGTTCTTTCAAAAGCATTCCTTTATACTTTGTATATTTTTATCACTGATGACTTTTTTTAAGCTTAATTTCTTTTTTTTTAACTAGTGACTTTTTATAAGGAAAATTAGATGAAGTAAAGGAAAAATTACTCCCAGGAAGGAAAGTATAAAGTCAAAGAAACAGAATTATATTATGCAAATTATTACTTCAGAATTAACAAAAGATGAATCAGCAAAATGCTGGCCCCCAGATTATTACTGCATTTTACAATGATGTAAGAGATAAGTACAATTTGTAATATAATTTTTCCCATTTTCCAGGAAGACTGTATGCATTAAATATTTTAGTAAATTTATTATTAACATTTTAAATGGCATTCAATTGTTTGCAGAAATCTAGTAATGCAGTATGAAAATATCTCAGAAATATCGTTTTATAAAGACACTAGAGGCCCGATGCATGAAATTCGTGCAAGGGACTCGGCCCTTGCAGCCCCAGCTGCCTCAGAAGGTCGTTCTGCTGTTCAGTCTAATTAGCATATTAGCTATTTATTATATAGGATTCTCCATGAGAATAGATCATTAATGATTACATGATGATATTTATCTTATAAATAAAATACTAATAACAATTAATGAATTAAAATCCATGTTTTACTAATATTTGATAGCCAGCTCATCAAATAATATTATTTAAAAAATGCTCTTTAGAAATGCATTCTTTAGAAACACTTCTTCACATCAGAACAGACCCAAAATCCAGAGCATATGATTGCAAAGTGATGGAACTGGGTTTGCCTATTGCTACATTGGTGCTGCTCACATGCTCATATTTTTCTAACTCTTGATTTTCATGAAAAAATTGTTCTAGTTCTTCGAATAAAGTTCTACTTGTCCTTTCATGGTGAGGCTCGGGGATCAAAAGTACACATTAAAAATATGGAAATAAGGGGTCACTATGAGAATAATGAAGTCCAGTAATAAAATGGGGAAATGCCATGTAAAGGATTTAAAATGGAATCATTGCTGTTTTTCTAAGGAAGGTAGCATACACACTGTGTCGTTCTCAGCTTAGCCATAAGCCTTATGGTTAATTTCTATTCCACAGTCACTTTTAGGGCACAGAATATGTTCAAGTGTCTTGTTTGAATCAAGAATATGCCTAAAGCCTCATCATCTAAAAATCTCTATGCATGATTATCACCTTATTTGGTAAGTTATTATGATAAATGCTTGGGCAATCAAAATATAGGCGGTAAATTAAAAATTTATATCCTTGAAGACTTTATTAATATTTTGTTTCATTTTTACTAGTAATTCTTTATAATCACCTATAATATTAATATAATTTTCATTGTATTAAACTGGAACAGCTTAAATAGAATCTATCACCATGATTGGCACACAGGACATAAATGCTCACTAGATGTAGCTGTAATTATTACTGAGCTTTGCTTACAAGCACTAATTGATATGAGTTTGCTAATAGGGCACCTGATGGGAATTATTCAATAATATGGTTTAGAAGATGGCGAGGCTCTATTTACCAGTAATGATAAAAGTAAGCATATTTACACTACTACCATACTCCCTTAATAGAAGATGTGCATTTTCTTCAGAATAACAGATGATTCTATCCCACTCCACACATTGTACTGTTATGTTCTTAAAATTAGTTTATAATTTAAAAAAATGCTGAAAGGTAGACAAAAATTCTAATTACACTAGTAGGTGTAAAATGCAATGATAGATTTGGGTATATGTAATGCTGCTGTGATACCTACAACATAGAAATACAACAAATAAAAATTTAATTTCTATAAATAAGTGTTATTGCTATGAGCAAAAGAAAACTAAACAAAACCTAAATAGTTTAAACACTGTAATTTGTATTACTTTACCAATGAGCATAGGTATGAAAGATAAGTGAATTCTTAGTAATTGTTAAAAGTCTGGTGACCACAGACCAACTCCTCTGTCCCACTAGTGGTAAGGCATTTGGTTGTGTAAAAAGGGAAGTAGGTACACCTTTTTTACTAGTATTTATCAAATGCTTTCTATTCAGGGCATAAATGAAAATAAAATGTAAATGAAAATAAAATGTACATTTTATTTTCATTTAAATTATTTTTCTCCAAATATGCTGTTGAACTCAGCTTACTGTCAATTAAAGTCATACACATTCAGGTATAGGCTTTTTACAAATATCATAAAATCTAGGTGTGCAATAACTTATTAATCCACCAGTGGCACTTAAATGCAAAATAAATTTATTTCTCAATTACTCTAAACCAGGTGTGGGGAACCTTTTTTCTGCCAAGGGCTATTTGAATATTTATGACATAATTTGCTTAATATAATTCATTTAATATAAAAATCTCCTATTGAATTTTGAGTCCTGCTTGTGGTTGCCTTGGCAGGGCCAGACCACATGATTTTGCGGGCCTTGTATGGCCAATGTGCCGGATGCTCCCCACCCCTTCTCTAAATGATCATTATTTGAGATAACTTTTTATAACTTTCAGGACTATGATTTAAATATTTCTGAAAACTGATTCTGAGCCCTTATTTGGTTGTTTTCTTCCTTTGGCGTTCTAAAGAGAGCAACCAATAATTAAGTAATACAAGAATTACAAATTGCCTCTGTATGTATATGGATATATGTTTGAGAGTGTGAGATGGGTGGGAGGAGATGCTGTAGAAGAATCAGGCAAATCTAAGGTGAAATCTTGATTCTAGTATTTCTCTTCCATGATTCCTGGGACTATCACTTGATCTCTTGATTTTATCTGCAATATTTCTGTGAATTTAAATGGAGTTTTATGAGAAGTGGCTAGTAAAGTGCACAACAAAAAGAGAAAGAAATGCTCAATATCTTCCTTTTTCTTTAATTCTAGATGTGCAACTTTCACAGTCAGGTTAATGCGTATAATGGTGTATTTCCTTTCTATCTCTATATATAAAAGCCTAAGAGACTGAATGACCAGTCAACTGGTCACTATGATGCACACTGACCACCAGCGGGCAGATGCTCAATGTAGGAGCTGCCCCCTTGTGGTCTGTGCACTCCTACAGACAACCTTCCACGGTCCCTACTCCTGGCTGGTCAGCCCGATCGGCCTGGATCACTGGCCAGGCTGAGGGACCCCACCCGTGCATGAATTCGTGCACTGGGACTCTAGTGTTCTATAAACAGGTAGGACAGAAGATGAGTCTCTGTTAAGAACAACTTCGTTCTTTTCTACTCCTTGATGTTTTTCTGCCTCAATGTGCTTAACTTTGACAAAGGATAAAGGCAGTGTGGGTGCGCACGTGTGTGTGCACATGCCAGGGTGCATGCATGTGAGTGTGTCTGTTTATGTTGCACTAAAAATGACAATATCCTTTTTCTATTCATGACCACAATGCCTGCCTAATAAAGTTTTGTTGAACAAAAAAACCTGAATGAATGTCTGAAATATGTAAAAGTACTTCATACATTTTGGCAATTCTAACTCTGACACTTTTCACATCTTCATGCATTGGACTGAGGATTTGTGGTAAGAAGAATAGAGATGAGGAGTTGATTATCTAAACAATTTTTATAATCTCATTGAAATTATCACCACCTTTCTGTATGCCCAATCTGCAGATAAAAACTCTTAATTCTCCAAGAATTGAAGTGAATTTTCAGGATAAACAGAATGCAATTGTTTTAAGTATGGATCTGGATTTGGAATCCAAGTCCTCAGTCTCTCTCTTACTCTTCTTTCCAGAGTATCTATCATAACCCTTTGTGACATGCTTTCTGGGGCAGTCCAACTATACACCATGGATGAAACAGACAGCAATACATCCAATATCCTGATTTTCTTGATTTTAATTCATCCTTTTCATTTACACCCATCCATCAATCAATTACCTGATCTATTTATTTTCCAGAGGTTAATAAATGTAGATTAATAAATTATTGTAAAGCAAACACTTGTGTAACTGCTGCCAAGTCAACAAAGAGAACATTTCCAGAACCCCCACCTTCTCCCTTTGTGCCACTTGCTGTTTCCAGTCCTTGTTCTCCCTCCTGGAGGCAACCTCTTTGTAATATTTATGGTTATCTTTTTCTTGTCTTGCTGTGGAGTTCTGTAAAGTATGCATCCCCCACCCCACCCCTCACCCCATTGATTTTTTCAGAGTGTGGAAGGGAGGGAAGGGGGAGAGAGAGAAACATTGATGTGAGAGAGACACATCAATGGCTGACTCCCACAAGTGCCCCAACTGGGGCTGGAATTGACTTGAAATACAGAGACATATTCTTGACCTGACTGGCAATCAAACTCTTGACCCTAACATGTGCAGGCTGATTCTCTAACCACTGTGCAACCAGACAGGGCAAAATATGCATCTTTAAATAACATAGAATAGTTTTGCCTGATGTTGAACTTTTTATATAATGAATCATAGATTATGTATTCTTCTTGCTTGATTTCTTTCACTCAACATTATGGTTTGCTGTGTGCTCATTTTCATTACATGTATTCCATTGCATGAATATATTACATTTTATTTTTCCATTCGACTATTGATTGATGTTTGGGTTGTTTTCTTAGTTCTCTTCTTAACTAATGACCTTGACTTCTTATAATATCTATTCAATAGAGAAAAAAATGTAGCACATCAGAATTTAGTGATGCCGTTTGTATTGGAGGTGATCTTCTAAAATTACCAAAGAAAAAAAGCAGGATATATCCCCTAAATATCATTGAATGCACATTAAATTTTATTTGTTTTACACATGATGATAATTATATTCACAGGAATTTAGGAGGAATTACTGTTCAAATCTTCATTCAGCATTTTGAGAATAGATTGATCAAATTAACATGTTATAACCCCTCCATCCAATTCTGAGAATATTGGTGATTTAGTTAATATTTAAATGTATCCATCTAATTTATGCTTCTTAATATAGTTTAAGGATCTGAAATATTCTCAAAAATTATTCTATAGTTATCAATTCAGTATCCAACTAGACTTTCCTCAGCCACTGAAAACTCAAATTCACCAACAATGTTGTAATTAGCAAAAGAGAATATTAAACAAGAAAAAAGAAACTTATAAAAGTGAACTTTATTTCAATTTTAGATGAAATAGTGAAATATACCATACCAGTTTGGAAATAGTTAAGGTAAAGATATTACAATCTGAGATAACTCCAGATTAAAATTCTAAATTTGAATTTCCTTATTTCTAGAAAGGAGAATAAATAGCATCTACCATATGTTTACTTTTTCCCTACAACTTCTTTCTTAGTTATGACTGCAAGAAAGTATATTTAAAAATTTATGTAACAGAAAATAGATGCTATGCAGGCAGGTATATTCTAATTCTAGTCTTATGTGATATTACATGTTCCTTCTATTTATATAAAATGATATTAGTTTAATTTTCAAAAATTATCTATTACTAATTCACAAAAACTAATTACATGATATGTCTTATAGTTAGTTATATAATAACTAGAGCCCCTGTGCACAAAATTTGTGCATGGGTGGAGTCCCCAGGCCTGGTAGGCGATCAGGGCCGATCAGGGCCAGGCTGATCAGGGCCCAAAGGCCCCAGAGGGGTTGGAGAGGAGGTGACGGTGGCCAGGCTGGGTGTGGAAGGAACAGTTACCAGACACCAACGCTGCCCTCGGCTGCCTGCCACCCCACGGTTCCCCACCTCTCCCCCTTCCTTCCCTCGGTGCTGCACCACCACCGAGGCCTGCTGGCCTGGGGAGGGCTTGGGGGAGGGGCCAGAGGAGATTTTCAATCCCCAGTTTGGAGCATGCAGGAGGCAGTCAATCAGTGATTCTCTATCATCATTGATGTTTCTATCTCTATTTCCCTCTCTGAAATCAATCAAATATATATTTTAAAAATGCAAGGTTTTTAGAGGAAGAAAGGTAGGGCAAGGGAGCTATTGCCTGGGGGGAGGGGGCATTTGAGATCTTGCTCACATTTCAGATAGGATAGCATAAGGTGGTCCTCAGGGGGTGACAGGTGAGGAGTGGCAGTGGATGGAGCAGGGCACTGCGGACTGAGGAACGGGCTGTAATGACTGGGAATGTCTGTGACAGTGACACCGAGCATGTACTGGGGCCATCACTGGGATCATTCATCCCCAAGAAGTTTTGATTCTGGACAGAAGGAAAAACACGGAGATCAGCAGGCCTTTCTTAGCCTAGAAGGTGATGCGGGGGGCAGGAGCAGGCTGGCCTGCTTTCCTACAAACGTAAACATGCAGTGTAACTGCACATGGACGTCAGTCACACGGCCAAATCAATGCCCAGCCAGCGGTGGTAGCTATGTCCTGGCACTCTCTGGCTGTGCTGAGGTGCTATTGGCTGGTGGGGGTGAAGTCATGCCCCCAAGCGCACATAGTATGCAAAGGGGTGGACAGGAAGCCAGAAGCTAGAAGTCAGAGCTGAGCTGGTCTAGCAGCGCTATGCTCACCTTGGAGCTGGACGGGGAGCAGCTGTCGGTGTGACCGGCTTTGGAGTTGGAGGGGTTGTGCTTCCTGCACGTCACCGGTGAGTCCCTGTGAGGCCCTGGTGCACCAGCCTGGCCAGGCAGGGCCAGGGGAGGCCTTTCCCTCCTGGAGCCGTTCTTCCCAGGGGGGCAGTGTTGGCCCGCTTTTAAAAATTTTTTTTTTTTTTTTTTTTTTTTTTTTCAGTTCCTGGGATCCCTGGGCCATAGCATGCACCTCCAGGCCTCACTGTGCCCCCTCCCCCTCCTCCTGCATTGAGCGTCTGGGCCCCTGGTGGTCAGTGCGCATCATAGTGACTGGTCAACCAGTCGTTCTGCCATTATGGTCACTGGGCTTTTATTATGTAGGATAAACAAATATAAAACTATTTGAATAAAGCTATATATACTGTCTTCTCTCTCTCTCTCTCTCTCTCTCTCTCTCTCTCTCTCTCTCTCTCTCTTTACAAAAGAAATCATTTTTCCCTTGCCAGTTTGGCTCAGTGGATAGAGCGTCGGCCTGCAGACTGAAAGGTCCCGGGTTTGATCCAGGTCAATGGGCATGTATTTTGGTTGCAAGTTCCTCCCAGGCCCAGGTCCTGGTCCAGGTGTGTGTAGGAAGCATCCAATCAATGTGTTTCTCCCACATGGATATTTTTCTCTGTCTTTCCCTCTCTCTTCCATTCTAAAAATCAACGGAAAAATTTCCTTGGGTAAAGATAAAAAAAAAACAACAACAAAAAAACAAAACACAAAAAATAAATCATTTTAAGTTTTACTCTCACTCATTGAAAAAACAAAAAGCATGTTACATTACCTTTTAGTTTAGCAATCAAAATACATGAGTATATTCTCACATTCTCTAATAAAATTAAAAGGTGCATAATAGTCCCTGATGAGAGCTGACCATGGGTTTGAAAATATGCAATGCCTCTGGAAGTGCAAAATGTGCTTGACTTTGTTAAGTTTCTCTTGGCTCCTTTCTCTCCACCTCAGTACTTCTCTCCTTCCCTTTGGGGCTCAATATTTCAGGAATATATCCTGGCTACCTGTTTTCTCTGTGCATAAATTGTACTCTTTAATAGAAGAAATCATAATTAAATAAGACTAAGAGTCCTATTTTAATAGACATTTCAAAACTCTAAATACAATAATACTTTTTATATTCATGAATATGCTGTATACTACTTATAAACTTAAAAACATGAATATTGTTTATTTGACCACATTTTTTTCTACGTAGATACTATTTTTTGTCTTAATTCTAAATCAAGGGCTTCCTCAGTCCATTTTGAAGTGTAATAAATAATGACTTCATATCTAAGATATGAGGAAGTCACATGTTCTCACCAAGTGTTAGATTTAAAATATCCCCCAGTAAAGTTAATTTTTAATATCTATTCTAGATTGATTTTTCCACTTTTTTATTCTAGGCTAGATTATATTTGAAATACATTTATCAATATATAACAAACTGTATTTAGCCCTGGCCTAATCCTGCCCTCATTTCTATTGTTTCCATTGACCACAGCTCTAGGATATGGTCCAACCCTGACTAAAATGAGGTAGGACATCAAAAATCATTACAGACAACACTGAAGATTGTAAGAGGCCACGGTGGGCTGGAGCTCATCAGTCAAGAGACATTAGAACCCTGTGACTATACTTCCTGCTAAGGCCTCTTGGATAAACAGAGTTCTCAATAACTAGCTTTTCCCAAATAGTGTTGATACCCAAGGTGGTAGAGACATGCTTTGGGTCTGCTTAACCCATCTTGCTTTCAAAATATTTTTTGTAAAACTTCACCCACAACTGTCAAATCTGCTACTTTTGAAATATTCCCCTCCTCAATGCCTTCACATACAACATCTCCACTCTAGTGGCCTCTGCCTTGGATATCAGACACTGAATTAGAACTGGACTGTATTTGAATCCAGTCTCACAATTAATTTTGGTATCCTCTGGAGAGTTCCTAATCGACATTTCATGCCCTTTGTGCCAGCATATGCACAGAGGTGTATTTTAATTCCCTGCAGGTGCAAAGTACCGAATTTATACATGTACGATTATTTATGAACTAATTTTTAAACTATCATAATATTTCTCCCAGAGACAAACAGTCATTTTCAACACTTAAGAGTTTAATGTAATAAATATTTAACATCACTGACATACTTATTTATATCTCATGTTGCAAAAAGATTTGAGGCATAGTCAGACAGAACTGCACATTGACAATCATTTGACTAAATTACTCTGTTCTTAGCTATTCTAGAACTCAGTATTTCTGTGGGCTAAAGGGGTAGGCACACCTCTTTCTTCTTGTCACATTTTTTGGGCTATTAGTTTCTCATTTTGGCTAATGTAGAAATTAGCTAGCCGATGTAAATATTATCCAGAATTAGGTAGTAATAATGTAATTTAAAATATAATTTAATACATGAAATACTGTAATCACCATGGGTTCATTGTTGTAGAATAATTGCAATGAAAAGGCTATTGCATATTAAATCTTAATTTTCATTGTCTCCCATGCTGGAAATGTCGAGAATCATATATATATATATATATATATATATATATATATATATATATATCTTCTCCAATATACTAGGTGTTCACCCGTTTTTCCATATTCATCATGTATGATATTAGAAGATAGTAGTAAATTCAATATAAATTAAATCAGGAAAAAAATGAAATAGTTAAACATTTTGGTGCTGAACTTAGCTGATCCTGTTATAAAAAGGAAACGTATTGATTAACACTATAAAAACTCTGTAGAAGAACAGGTTATATAGATTATAGCACTTTTATTATTCTTCTATAACATGTTCAATGCTGACTCCAACTTTTAATCTATGTAAACTATTATTCTCATCTTTAATATTCTAAATTATAAAATGTTTTCAACAGACTGTCTGCTTAATTTTTATGCTGTAAATTTTCAAAATTGTGGTATTCCAATACAGAAATTCAACTCAAAACTTGTCTCTGGATTTTAAATGTTTCTATGGACCAAGGTCCTTCAAATAACGATACTTAAAAATGTATGCACCCTTCTTTAGATAAAAATTAGCAATACAGTAAGAATATATGCTCATTTATTTTTTCTCATTTTGTTATTTTATGGGTTAAGATCTTTTCTCTTCTCCTCTACTGTAAGATTCTATAATATTCCAGAATAGAATCACTTGCCAACCCTTCTCTCAAACTCAGACCAAGAACTGTTTTTCCCATGTGCTCATCATGACATTCTTTATAAACTATATTGTAGCGTATTTTGCTCTATAATGAAATTACCCACTTTTTGGTGTGTTTCTCCCAGCAGACTGCAAGATCATTGAGGACAAATACTGCATCTTGCTTCTTGTTGTATCCTCCATGTCTAACATAGTTACTGATAAATGATTTATTTAGAAAATGCAAAAAAAAAGTTCCATGGGATATAATTCTTTGCAGCCTTCATTCTAATAGGGAATTCCTCTCCTGTAGTGTATAAAATATTTAATAAATATTAATGTATTGATTGTTCATCCCCTAATTCAACATCATGCCAAAGTCAATGTCTTTCCTGATGTACAGTAGACTTTTCTTTTCCTTTAATTATTTATATTGTTTAATTAAGGTGAAAATGATGAGTTTGTTCATGGAGACAAGTGTTAGTGAAAGTTAAATCAGGTGCTGGTTATTTCTTCAGGTTAGCTGAGGAACTCTTAACCTTGATGAGTTTCAATTTCCTCAATTGTTAAAGGAGGATAAAACTTTGACTTTTGAAATGCAGATTAAGTTCTATGATTGTAAGGGTGCTTGAAAAGAATAAATAACTATGGAATGGTTGCTGTCCAACTTTAATGTTCATCAGAGTTACTTTGAGATCACTCTAAAATGTTGATGGCTTGGCCCCATATCTAGAGTTTCTGATTCAAAAATTTGGGGATTTGAGATTTGCATTTCTCGTAAGTCACCAGGGAATATTGATGCTGACAATACAAAGACCACACTTTGAGAACCACTGATATAGAGGATTGTTATTACATAATGATTAAACAGTTTTGTTTGCTCCTATATTGATACTATAATCTTCTAATATTAAAATATTCTAGTTATTCTACTATCCTAGCTAAACATAACCTTTTCTATGTCAATACTTAGTAGTTTGAAACCTTTTATTAAAAATGAGGTATTTTTCCTACCCATACATCTTAATATATTCAAATGACAAATTATATGATCAGCTGTGATATAATACTATCAAAATAAAAAAAATGCTTTCAAGAAAACTTTTCAATGGTATGCATATAGAATTATCACTTAAATCAATGGGTCATAAAATATAGTTCAACTTGCAGAAAGGATCACAAAGTTGAATAACAATTAATTCACAGTTGTATTATGTTCTTTAAAAATGTAGGTTTGGATAATGAATTTAAACAATTTGATACATTAATCTACTTGGCTCACTCTACTAATTGTAATGCATGCTTGCAGAATACTATGTGACAGACTAGGTGAAGGATTATTTCTTTTCCAGGCATATTCAATATTCAATTATTTTCTTGTTAATAATTTATCCTGCATAATAGAGAAAACATTGTAAATAATCATCTATCTCTAGGAACAGCTTTTATATTTACAAATAGATACAGCACAGAATCTCAGCAAAAGGCATGTAGAAAGAGAAATACCTTTCCAACTTTACTGCTTAAATAAAAAAAAAGAAATCCTCAGATTTTGATTTCTAAACTAGTTGCTATTCTTGGTTACTGATCTGAATAAAATAATAATAGCCCAAGATTTATCTGAAAGGGGGAGAAAATAGTAATGTATGAAAAATAAAAGCTTTAGGGTGTATATATCCATACATTCATATCAATCACACAAATTTTTAGCTACTCTTTGCAAAGTTGGAATTTTCAAAATGGCCACCATAAATGGTAGAAAGAAGAGGACAGCTACAGTAACTATTAGAATTAACTCCATTCTAGGGGTATTTGGCAAAAAATGTTGAAACAGCTCCTAAGCTGACTTTAGCTTTTTAATTTTGACATTATTGAGGCAGCAAATTACTCAGATCATGGTTTATAGTGGATAAGTTACATGGAAGATGCAAAACTCTAAAACTTCCATAATTACCTTTTGACCACAGATTAATTAAAATAATTATCAGGAGGAAGACAGAATTTAATAAGTTTGTATGATTTTTATTGCTCAATTAAAATAATTAATAATTTATGTTAAACCTCTTTCTAAAAAACACTTTATTGGATTTATTTACATTTTTGGGGTTAGTTCTCTAGACAGTGCATTGTTGTGCCTTTAAAGTATTTCTTGAGATTTTAATATCTTTGTATTCTTTCTATTCATACTTTATTGCAAATTGGCTATTGCCTGATATCAATAAATGATAAACACCTAAGATACACGATGCATAAAGTAAAACTTTCAATGATCGGATCATTGACATTTTACAAAACCAAACACATTTTAAAAGCCAGGGAATCAGACTCAGCCAGAAAGCACCTTTTCTTGTCTCAAAGATGGAGCTGTTGCCCTGACCGGTTTGGCTCAGTGGATAGAGAGTCAGCCTGCGGACTCAAGGGTCCCGGGTGCGATTCTGGTCAAGGGCATGTACCTTGGTTGCGGGCACATCCCCAGTAGGGAGTGTGCAGGAGGCAGCTGATCGGTGTTTCTCTCTCATCGATGTTTCTAACTGTCTATCCCTTCCCTTCCTCTCTGTAAAAAATCAATAAAATATATTTTTAAAAAAAGATGGAGCTGCTTTCTTAATAATTCTTGAATTTCATGTATTTGATCTCTTATTTTTTAACTAATTGCTCAAAATATGACCTTATGTGAGTCTATTAATGTGTTTACCAGCGTAAGATTCAGAGAATGTGCAAGAGCTTTAAATAGCCTGCAAATCATTTTGCTGCTCTGGGCACAGCAATCAAATTTTAGTGAGCAGCAAAGGGTCAATATTGGGAATAAGGCCTTAATGAAAGCTGCTTGTCTTCTAGACTTGACACTTGAAAAAGAAATGGTGACATAATGCTTTTTCTGTTTGTGGTTAATGTCCTTTGTTTTGTTTGTCTTTTTCCTGTGACTTTAAATTTTTCCTACTTAGTTCTTCTTACTAAATGGTCAGAGGCTTTTTCCCCAATCCTTACACCTGGGGTTGGCCAAGGCCAATAGAATGCTATCAAACTTGACACAAGCAGAGGCTTCAAAAAGTGCTTGTGCATTTTTTACTTTTCTTTTGGACTTTCACCATTATCCTGAGAAGAATCCTAGGCAAATCTTTCATAAGATGAGAGACCACAAGGGCAGAGCTGAGCATCCCAGGTAAGAAAGATCATCTGTCAGCAAATTATGCAGCGAATGGCAGCTGAGATCCATTGAGTCTTGTTTAAGACAATAAATTTGGATTGGTTTGTTATGCAGTGATTTGGATATCAAATCCTTCTCAGATTCTATTTCCAGCCTACATTATGTAAGGCCTGAAGTCCCACTGTTGGCTTTCTTCCACAAGTAGTCAGTCAGACTCCTTGATTGAAGATGACTACCTCACTAGGAAAAAAGCTTATAATTTCCAGATTGTGAAGGGCCAAAATGGAAGGAATGATGTTATCAACTTATTTGTAATTGCTTCTGAGTACTTCATAGGCATTTAGTTGGTAAATTTGATTTCAATAATATAGTCAGCTTAAATGATTAGAATAAAACAAACATCTCACATTTATCCTCACTTTTTAATAAGATATTATCCTACATAATAAAAGCATAATATGCAAATTGACTGAACTGCTGAACAGCGGAACGACCATACAGACGACCATTCAGATGACCATCTGGGACCACGCTATGACATCCACTGGCGCCAGGCCAGCCAAGGCGGGTGTGATGTGATTGGCCGGGGGCCGGCCATTGCCTCATGATCGCCCTGCAGATGGGGCCACTGGCTGGTGGGGCGATCAATAGGGGGCTGGTGGGGCGATCAATAGGGGGGCTCCACGATTGCCCCAAAGAGGGAGGCCCAGGCCACCAACCTGCAGGGGCAGGTGGGCGGGGCCTCCCTCTGTGAGGGAAGCCCAGGTCCCGAGTGCCAGAAGGAAGTTGGTGCCAGCAGCCAGGGGGAGGAAGTCCTACTCTTGCACGAATTTTGTGCATTGGACCTCCAGTCTATATATATAAAAGCCGAAGTGACCGAATGATCAAAAGACCAGTCGCTATTATGCGCACTGACCACCAGAGGGCAGACGCTCGATGCAGGAGCTGCTCCCTGGTGGTCAGGGCGCTCCCACAGCCAGAGTGCCGCTCAGCTGACAGACCTGTCCTGGCGGCCCACCAGCCTGGTAGCAGCCACCCACTCCCTCAGTAGTCCTGCAGGTCCAATCTCTGGAGAACCGGCCAGGCACCTATGGACCAGCACTGCCGGCATGATCCCCATAGTGCTGCTGGCCTCCTGGAAGTCAGCCTTGGGCACTGCAGCCACTTCCCCTCCCTAGATGCTCCACAAGGAAGAAACAGTATAAAAGTGGCCTCCAGGTGGCTCCCGACAACCTGCAAGAATGTCAGCAAAACGGATCCGGATCCCAGGCCAGCAAGGGCGTATGATCGCCCACCCAGAGAGCCAATCGCATCCCTGCTTCCACCACCGGCCTCAGGACGGGCGCCAGATGCAGGAGTCATGGCTGGTGAGGCCCACTGTGGTGGTGCGAGCTTCTCCCAATCAGGACAGCGGGGCTGGGATGAGCGGGAGCAGCAGGCTGGAGCAGCAGGTGGCATTGGACTGCCAGCTTTGGCCCAATCCCCACAGGCCATGTCGAGGGACCCTACCCATGCACACATTCGTGCACTGAGCCTTTAGTGCTAATATAATATCTGATTTAAAAAATCCTTCTCTTATTCTGTGTCCAATATTACTTATTTTATTTCATTTATATACTATTCGTATTCAGTAATAAGTTTAAAAGTGAACCTATTATAATAAAATATTGCAGAGTGCCTACATGAGAGAATTACTATTGTAGGAAAATAAATTTCATAATAATGTAGTATTCATTATTATAATGGATACTGCAGTAAATACTTCAATTCTAGCTCTTTGCTAATGACCTGGATGCCACAAACCTTTCTGAGGAGCTTTAAATTTTTTAGTTGGGGCTAAACATAGATTACCTCCTGTTGAGATAAAGTCCCCCCGGGAAGATCTGAATGAGCAAAAATAGTTCACAACAATGGAAATCTTTTAAAATGCAGATGTTGTGATGATAAAGGGTTTCTGTAACATATTTCATGTTTAAAAATAAAAGAAACTAACATTTGTCACTATCCATTAATACAGAGTAAATGTCTTTTTTTGAAAAAAATAGTTGTCCACAAACAACTAAAAATTTAATAAGATTTGGAACATCCATTTGGCCCAAATAAAGGGCATTTCAACTTGGTTGTACGCTAGAAGTGCCTAGGGAGTTTTCAGGAACATAACCCAAGACTCCATCTCCAAAGTATTTTCTGATATGGAACATGTCTAGTGGGCTTTGTACAGAAGCTTCAGGTAACTCTTTTTTTTTTTAAATATTAAGAACACAATCTTTTTCTTTTTTTCTTTTTAGTGATTTCAGAGAGGGAGAGAGAGAGAGAGAGAGAGAGAAACATCAATGATGAGAAAGAATCATTGACCGGCTGCCTCCTGCAAGCCCCCAACTGGGGACTGAGCCTGTAACCTGGGCATGTGCCCCTGACCAGAATTGAACCTGGGACCCTTCATTCCACAGTCTGACGCTCTATCCACTGAGCCAAACCAGCTGGGGCTGCAGGTAACTCTTAAGTGCAGTGTGTTAGAGAATCACAGGGTCGATGCCTCCTGAGGTGAATCTCTTGAAAATATATGTTTTAGCTGGGTTAGTCATAGGACTTCACTAAAAATAGATGTTTCTGACAATTATACTAGTAGTAGTAAGTATCCCACATGGTAAGCAACCATGTCATGACTTGTGCAACAGAAAAAAAGTGCTTATTTTAAACAAAAAGCATTCATTTCAGTTCTGTGTTTCTTTCATAGACTGAATGATAAAAATGTTCTTCTGGGAGAAAAATGTCAAATTATAATTTGACTGTAAAGGGTTAACGAGTTTGCATGGATTATTTTTGGTTCAAAATAGGTAATCTTTCCACATCATGCTAATAAATTCCCAGTTTCCTAGTTAGTTCATGCTTCTACAACAGAATTTCATACACTGAATAGCTTATAAACAATGTAACTTTATTTTTCTTAGTTCTGGAGGCTGGGAACTTGAAGATCAGTACACTGGAAGATTCAGTGTCTGATGAAGAATTACTTCCTGGCTCATAGACCTCTGTCTTATGGCTGTAACCTCACATGACATAAGAAGGTAGGGAGCTCTCCAGAGTCTCTTTTATAAGGACTCTAACTCCATTCATGAGGGCTCCGCGCTCATGACCTAATCACCTCCAAAATGCTAATCAGTTCTAACACTATCACATTAGGGGGTATAATTTCAACATATGAATTATGGGGGACAAACATTCAGTTCATTCCAGCAAGAAAACAAAATTCTTAACAAATTAATCTTTTAGTTATCTGGTCAATAATCAAAGCTATTAGCTATGAAAGATGAATTTCACATTCAGTATCATTGAATATCACACTGGATATCGAAAGGCACAAACATACATTTTTATTTAAAATGAATATTCAGATATATTCCAATTCTGTTACAATGTCTTTATATCTTCTATATACAATGCAACTTGCACTGTACTAGTTCTAAAGTAATTCTTAAAAAGCATTGGTTGTTTGTTCAATCACACTAACATTCTAAAAAATTAATCATGATACTACACTCATCAAAAACACACCAAGGCAATGACATTTTAGATAAAACACCAATGGCACAATCATGAAAAAAAAAGAATTGATTAAACTGGACATGATTAAAATGAAATAAAGGCCCCTCAGGAAGATCTGAATGAGCAAAAACAGTTCACAACAATGGAAATCTTTTAAAATGCAGATGTTTGTGATGCTCTGCAAAAGACAATTGCAAGAGATTGAGAATACAGCGACAGACTGGAAGAAAATATGTGTAAAACACAGACATGATAAAGGATGGACTGTTATCCAAAATATACAAAGAACTCTTAAAACTCAGCTTTAAGAAAACAATTTGATTTAAAAAAATTGGTCAATGGCTTTAATAGACTTCTCACCAAAGAAGATACACAGATGACAAGAAATCATATGAAAAATTCTCCATGACATGTGGCATCAGGGAAATGTAAATTAAAACAAGGTACCACTACACAACTATCAGAGTGGCCAAAGTAAGGAACACTGACAACACCACGTGCTGGTGAGGATGTGGAATGGCAGGATCTCCCTGTCTGTGCTGGTGGGAATGCTAAATGAGATAGCCACTTTGGAAGATAAGTTAGTGGTTTCTTTAAAAAAATAAACATACTCTCATCATATAATCCAGCAATGATGCTTTTTGGTATTTACTCAAAGTAGAAAAACATAAATCAACATAAAAATCTGCACACAGTGGTTTATAGCAGCTTTCTTTTTTAAAAAATATATTTTATTGATTTTTCACAGAGAGGAAAGGAGAGGGATAGAGAGTTAGAAACATCGATGAGGGAGAAACATCCATCAGCTGCCTCCTGCACACCTCCTACTGGGGATGTGCCCACAACCAAGGTACATGCTCTTGGCCGGAATTGAACCTGGGACCTTTCAGTCTACAGGCCGATGCTCTATCCACTGAGCCAAACCGGTTAGGGCTATAGCAGCTTTCTTTAAAATTGCCAAAACTTGGAAGCAACCAAGTTGTCCTTTGTTAAGTGGACAGATTAATAAACTGTGTTATATCCAGACAATATAATGTTACTTATCACTAAAATAAACTGAGCAATCAAGCCATGAAAACACATACAGGAACCTTAAATGCATATTGCTAAGTGAAAAAAGCCAATCAGAAAATACTTCCTATTGTATGGTTCCAATTATATGACACTAGAGGCCTGGTGCACGAATTCATGCACGATGGGGTCCCTCAGCCTAGCCTGCAATGGGGCTGATGGGGGCCCATCTCTCCCAGTCCCAATCAGGCCAATCGGGGCCAGCCAGGGGGAGGGACTGTGGGAAGTTGGCCAGCCACGGGAATTTGGCTGTAGGAGTACACTGACCACCAGAGGGCAGCTTCTGTGTTGAGTGTCTGCCCCCTGGTGGTCAGTGCACATCATAGTGACCAGTCGACTGGTTGCTTGGTCAACCGGTCATAACAGTTGCTTAGGCTTTTATATATAGAGATTCTGGAAAAGGGAAAACTACAGAGTTTTTTGTTTTGTTTTGTTTTGTTTTGTTTTGTTTTTGTTTTTTTTGTTGTTGTTGTTTTTTAAAGCAGGTGTTGCCCTGCATTGAGGGTGGGAGAGAGTGACAAACAGGCAGAGCACACGGTATTCAGGTCGGTGAAAATGCTCTGTATGTTTTTATAATGATGGATTCAGCGTGTACAACAAGAGTAAACTCCAAGGCAAAGGATGGACTTGGGGTGATTATGATGTGTTAATGTTGGTTCATCAATTATAACAAACGTACTGCTCTGGTGGGGATGATGATGATGAGGGAAGCTACGCATGTGTGTGAGAAGAGGGCATATAGAATTATTGGTGCCTTCCTCACAATTTTTCTAGGAACCTAAAACCTCTAAAAACAAACCCCCCACACTAATAAGCATGTAACTGAAATGCTAACTGGAAAATAATAAAGATAGGATAAAATAGTTTTTTTACTTTTTTTATCACCCCCCTGCTATATATAGAGTTCTAAAGCCAGTTTGGGACATGCATAGGCTCTGGAATGCAAAAATATTATATTACATCTTATTAGAGGGATACGTGGAGAAGAGTCAGGAACTAAGTAAATATATTCAAAAGGAACATATCTACTCTTTTGCAGTTTCTCTCTTTTAATAAAGAAAGCTAAAATATAAGCCATTATCAATAACCATGACATACGGTGAGACATCTTACTTTAACCATTGTGTGGGCTTCATTTAAAGGTGACTATTGCTTAAGTCTGATACAGATGCATGTTTGTCTTTGAGTAAGAAAAATAGGATCAAAAATAAAATCACTGGGGACAATATAGACAAATGCCAAGCGTGAGAAAGAGAGCAGAGAGGAAACATTCTCAGAGATTAGACACTCAGGAAGAAATGAGGCAAGCTACAAAGAAAACACCATTCTGCAAATCGGTGTTTAGTAATAGTTTGGCTATGCTCAAAATATTTGAAACATTGCGAAAAGAAAAATAAATATAAGCTCGTGGGAGCTGAAAACTTTTTGTAGGATGAAGCAGTAAAACACAGCATTGTATCTGCCTGTAAACTGTAGTTAAGAAAGCACTAAAGAGTTAGAGAATGTGAACTTGATGAATATTTCCGATGGGGGAATTCTAAAATGCAGACAGTGTTTTAGCCAGGATGCGGTTGAATGTGCTTGACATCCAACTGGAATTATCTAAAGCAAAATAAAAGAATACATTGGCTCGTGTAATTAAACCATTGGGATGGGGAAGAAGCTCCAAAAGCCCTGATCATGTGACCACCCTGTGGGATGGAAATGGTGTCATTCTTTTTCAACCGTATGGAAAAAGAATGTAGTAGGTGTAATCCCCAGACGGATTAATAACATAAAAAGAATAGCTAAAAAATAAAACATGTCCACCGCATGACACAAATCTTTTTACCATGTTAATTTTATTTTGCTTTTAATTGAAAAAAACTTAATTAATTAATCAATTAATTCATATAAACTCTTGTTGATGGGTTACTATTTCCCTCACACTAATCTAAGCCTTAGAGAAACCTAACAGAAGCCTTGGTTTTCCTGGAATTTACAACCTAGCATATTTAACTGCAATACATAGTTGATTATGTCTTAGCATATTCAATTATAGCAATTCCATAATCGTAGTGTGTCTAATGTGTTATCAGAACAGAGAAGGAGGGTTTAATCTGCGTGGGTGTGAGAGGTACAAATGGGGAGTGTGCGAGGGCTTGGTGGGGGTGAGGGTGGTGGTGTTACAGCATTCAGATTATACAACAAGTCTTCCCAGATTGAGAATGCAGAGAAGTTCATTGCTTAAACATTAATAAGCTCCAGTGCAACTGAAATCAGTCAAACATTAAATGTTTGCATGTCTCAAGCAGACAGTACTTAGTTAATCTCCAATATCTGAAACAACTTTTAACCAGTCAGGAGAATCAAGCAAGTGTTAGATGGCTGTTGGCAGACTGAGTACAAAGCCGATTTTTTTTTTTTGGTAAAGGTTCCAAACTACTAGATAAAAGACCATCTGGATCAAGTATTCCATACTTTTAAAAAATGTGTAAACTTTCTCATAATGAAGTTTAGATAATTACTGGTAATAAAGTTTAAACTAAGCCTGATCTGAAATCATATTCCAGTCTTCTAGTTTTAAAAATCTTACATTCTTTTAAAGTTAACTTGTTAATGTATTGAATATTTTCATCTACTAGTAGATGTAAAATTTCCTTATAAAATAAACAATCAGAAATGGAGTATTTATAAACACAATGATTGAAATATGGTCTCTGGAGGATGACTCTATCAATCGGGTTTTCTAAATTATCTTTGTTCATGTCTATTAGGTTTATTAATAAGGTTTATACTCTTTAAGCTTGTATCATTAGTTAATGGTAACTAAGGAACTTTTCCCCTAGCATTTCAGATGGAAATAATCATCTATCAACTTTCCATACAGAACAATTACTTTTAGTGAGAGTAAATTATACTAAACAGAGAGATAGAAGGAACTTGGCAAAAAATTTTTTCTAAGAATTAGAAAAGTTTATGTATGGAATACAATTTTTTTCGGTGAAATATATACCATCCAGTTCTATTCTAGGCTCTCTATCTCAATGCCTAAAATAGTAACTGGCACAAGAACAGGCACTCAATAAATTATACTGTTTTTTCTTGTCACTTTTTTATTGGTATTTGTATGAAAGTATAAAAATAGCAAATCTTACATAGCACTTTTTACATGCCAAGCAATTTGTCCAAGCCTTTCAAATTTAGTCCTTATTAGAGTATATTAAATTAGAGATAGTATAAAAAATTAACATAAGCAAAAATTATATAGATATATAAAATGATAAGTTGTTTCTGTCTAATTTTATAAATATTTTATAGATGATATCAAATATAACTAATAATTAATACTTTCCAGCTTCTCCTAAGAATTAGACTTTAACAAAATATTTCAAAACCACACCAAATTGAGAATTAAAACCAATGTTGATCATTCTAACATTCTAAATTTATATGTTGATTTAATAGATTCCTGACATTCTCAAATGCCCAAATGTGTGAATAGCAAAATTATATATAATTATCATCAAATAATTCAATAAGCCTAAATTGAAGTTATATCTTTGGATACTTAATTATTTCATAAATATTTGACCAAAGTGAAATGTGGAGTTATTTTTTAACAAGCACCATACATTAGATAGATATACTTTCTCTTTTTTTCCATTACCAAGACTGTTGTCTTTTGAATTTCCCAAGGTCATTTGAATTTCCCAAAGTTATTTTCACAAAACAGCATTATTTTTCCAAATCTCAAGACTTCCAACAATGACATTAATTATTCTAGGAGCAGTTCCCCCAAGAAGAGTGTATATCAGTAAATTCAATCCCCTGAGCCCACTCGTCAAATGACCCACTTACCCTTGAATACTAGTCTTGAGGACTGTTACAAACTCACGCCTCAACAAAGTCACAAATGATTACATGTCATGCATCTTCGTGACCACTTGTGAACAGCAAATGTTAAATCTGCATTTATCAAGAATATACACTATATAATAATCAAACTACATTTAACTAAAAATGTAGCCCAGTAAAACTGGCATGAAAGTTATTACACAAGTAGCTCTTGCCCTCTCCCAGTTTCTTTTGTCAAATGAGTGGAGACTAAAGTTCTGATCATCTTGGAAGAAGCCAAGTAGGTGTGGGCTATGGACAATCAGGTTAAAGGGAGGTCAAAGGCAAAAGTTATATCTGCAGGTCTTCAGCATTATCCTGCCCAAGTTCCCCAGATTTGGCATGAAGCTAATGTTGAAAATAGTCTTCTCTCCTCCTCTTTGCTTCTATCCCCCAGGACAGTGAGTAATTCTCAAAGTGTGGTTTCTAGATTCCTGGGGGTCCCCAAGACCTTAAAGTCTTCCCTTTTCCAACCACAGAACTGTGTGAGACCTGCTTTTCTTTCTATGCCTCAACCGAAATGATATGTCACAAAAGATTGATTGCAAAAGAAGATATTAGAATCTAGATCTCTTATGCTAGACATCATGGAGGTGAAAACTATAAAGCAAGGCTAATCCTCTCTATTTATTTATTTATTTATTTATTTATTTTGAAAATGCAGACTTTTGTAAAATATTTTTTTTAGGATGGAGTTTATTATATTTATTTTAAATAAATTAATAAATAGCTATTTTTAAAAGTATGCATACATTTAAATTTTAACTTAAAAGAGATCATTAAAAGACAATCTAAATACGCAAGAGGTCTTTAAGATTCTCTATAATTTTTAAGACTGATTTTAAGATCAAAAAGTTTGAGAACCACTTCCCCAAAAGCAGCTTCAAAACCACTTCAGAAGTCATAACAAAACACCATGAATCAGCTTACAGAGAGCCCACAGGGTCCTTCGTTTAGGCGTGCCCATTTCCAGATTTGAAAACTAAGGTATATGGACATTAAATAATTGTAAAACAAACCCATGGCCTATTCTTTTACCATGTGGAAAGTGTGTATAGCCTAGTGGGAGTTGATTCAAGTAAGTCTAATAAGGTTCCTGTATGTATTAGATACTCTTAAGAATAGTGACATAAACTTTCATAAAATATATTTAGGTTTGGAAGAGATAGTTTAAAAACAGCCTGATAGGGAACACAATGGTATTTAAAACATTGGCATAATAAAGTCAGATGGGGGGGGGGGTCGCATATGCTTTCTAATATGCAGAACCTTTCTTTAATTTTACAAATTCTTTTTTCTTTTTCCTTTGCTCTTCCCCAAGTCAATTAAAATGCAAACAGGAGTTTTGATAAGAGGCAGCAGGACAAGTGAGGCATGGGATAGCACGGAAATATGAAGGCCTAATGTATGCAGAGCAAGTAATACGAGTAATTGGATTTTTAACGCCTGAGCATTGCATGCTTTACTCTTTATCTCCCATTAAATCGATTGGTGCTTTGGTCTTTTTGTATCTAAAATGTTAACCTTTCTGAATTTTTAATAACTAAAACTTTGTAACACTTTTATTAAAATATGAGGTTGCATTAATTCTGCCACTTGGCTCTTATAAATCATTGTTCCTCATTGGAAAAAATGGACTTTAATGTCTGATGAAGTTTGTATTTGTTAGTCCATATCTCTTTATCACAATAACTCCAACCATTGGAATAATAATTTCAAAGCTGCACTACATGTTTTTAAGGTTCTCAAATGTTAACTATACTTAAATGTTCAAAACATTTAGTGGTAAATGAGCCTGTCTAAATCTTACAATTAACACAAAATTGTAAAATCACTTAAGAATTAAATTAATATATTTTATGAAAATGAGAAAATGCTAAAATTTGTACTGCAAAGATATTTAATAATCATAGGACTTTTTCAAAACATTGAAATGGCAGAACTCAAATGTCTCCCAAATTATAGTTCCAGCATGGTTTCATTCACTATATAATTGTACTGTTTGTGTATTTTGCCAATATGTGAAACTTCACACATAAAAAAAAAACAGAGCTTGTGATCTTTATATCTATTCCTAACATGCTTCTCTTTCAGACATCCCTATAAATCAGAATCCTGATCACCTCTCAGTTGCATTATTTCCTCAGTTTTATTTTTGGGTTCATTTTTCCTGCTTTCCAATTTTTCCTACCTCCATTGAATCTACTGTCGATTTAAAACTGTTTAGGAACAGTTTTATCATGTCCCCATCACAATCAAGTATATCACTACTTTGGTCTTTTGTATCAAGTTCAATCACTTCTATCTTATAATTAATACTATCACCTGAATACCACCAACCTTCTCTCATTATTCAACCAAGTTAAACTAAAATTAAGCTAATTTCATTTTCATCAGCTATGAATTTGCAACTCTAATCTGCAAGACTTTACATACAACTGTTTGCATCCGGGAAGACCTTTGTAATTAGAACCTATTAGACCTTTCAAAATGAACTCATTGCCTCAAAATTGCAGAAATAGGGTCAGGTCTTTTTGGGAAGTAAGCCAGGAAAAAGTCTGAATGGATTAAGTTCTAGACTGAGTCATGTCAAAGGTGATATTTAACACAAAATAAAGTTAGCGGTCAGAGCTCTTTGATAATATTGACAAATTAAATTTATAATTATGGCTGACAGAGAAGTAGAATGTAGCAGATAGAACAGTGTCACATGGGACCAGGAGGAAAGTGACAATGTTATCATTGCAGCCACACAATAAACAGTTAAAAAGGAAGCAGGTTGCTTTGACAGAATTTCACCTTTATCCATTCATTTTTATGTTGTTGGTTTATTTCCCCCCCAGTAATTCCACTGTTAGGAACAGTTTTATCATGTCCCCATCACAATCAAGTATATCAAGTATATCAAGACTGTATATTAACTACTACTATCTACTAACTTATGAAGTAGGTACTATTATAATACCCAATTTATAAAATAAGAAACTGAGTCACAGGAAGGTTATCTTGTTCATGGTCACATAGCCATTCAGCCAGCTAATAAGCAAAGTAGTTGAATTCATATTTAGGCTTTTCGGCTCCAGAACCAATGTTCTTAACTATTATATTATTCTAATTATAACCAATATTTTTAGAGTCCTATTATGCAAAATAAAGCCTTCAACTGAAATAGTTTTAACAGACTCAGCACTTAAAAGCCTTACTTTGAGCATGTTTATTGAAAAAAAAAACTAGTATCTCCAATAAAAATAAAATCCCCCTTTGAGAGCTTGATTTGATAAGAGCAACTAGGAACATATAAATTGATCAGCCCCACTGATGAAGGGATATAACCCATTTTTTAATGAGAAAATGTTGAAACTTGGAATTCAAAATTAGTGTATATCTTCAGTGAATACATAATCAAGTAGAGAGAACTATCAACTTTATTAGTAAAGGAAATGGTCAGAAATGGTTTAAGAACAGGCATTCTAGTCACTGAATGACTACAATGGATGCTATCTGATATTTGTAATCAGAATTCTAGCACCCACTGTGACCAGAAATAGACAAAATAACACCCCTTACAAGTTTCTGATTTGAAGGTAATGTTTTGGCCTGTGGGTACATCATGCTACAGAATAATCCAAGAAGCAGAATGACTCTTCCATCTAGACAGGCTAAAGTTCCAAAGTCACAGAAGTTAATAAGAATCATTTCAAGAAAGTCATATTTTTCTGATAAGACTGAGAAGCAATTAAGGGTGTTTTTTTTATCAGCAGGTTTAGAAACAAATATACCTCAATTTTGAAGAACAAGGGCAAATAAAACTAGTCTAATCCTCAAATGTCACAGGTTAAGAGCCAGCTATTCAGAATGCTTGTGTGTAGAGGATACTGATACAGGGTAGAACTGAGTTCTCACGAGGTTTAATTTTTCCAGCAGCCCTAAAGGAGCTTCCTCTTCAAGACTCTCACATTCTATTTTGGGGATCAACTTCAATGAGACTGCATCAAACCTTTGCCAATGGTTTCCATGACTTAGACCCTTATATATTTTCTAAATTCATTTTTAGGTCAATCTCTCAATGTCCCATCAAAGATTAGACAGGGGTGGGCAAACTTTTTGACTCGAGGGCCACAATGGGTTCTTAAACTGGACCGGAGGGCCGGAACAAAAGCATGGATGGAGTGTTTGTGTGAACTAATATAAATTCAAAGTAAACATCATTACATAAAAGGGTACGGTCTTTTTTTTTTTTTTTTTTTAGTTTTATTCATTTCAAACGGGCCGGATCTGGCCCGCGGGCCGTAGTTTGCCCACGGCTGGATTAGAACATATTGTGCATATTTTGATGTATTGTTTTTATTTGTAGGGATAACACGTGATTAAATGGCTGTATGTTTTGTATCCTCAATTAAAACAAAACTGTCCTTTAGGAATAATGTGCTTCCAAAAATGTTTTTGATATAGTCAAGCTGATGTGCAACAGGTGCTTCTGTACTAAGTATACAGTTTAAATAAGCATTTTATCAATAAAAATTACACTTAAAATATGAAATTTATAAATATGATACAAAGATGAGATCATTATATTTGTCAGAATCCTATGGTTTTTATTCTTCACATTTATTAAAAAAAAAAATAGAGACCCGGTGCACAAAAATTTGTGCACTCGGAGGGGGGTGTCCCTCAAAACGGCCTGTGCCCTTTCCCAGTCTGGGACACCTCGGAGGATGACCACCTGCTGGCTTAGGCCCGCTCCCCGGGGGATTGGGCCTAAGATGGCACTCAGACATCCCTCTGGCAGCCTGGCAGCCCGGCAGCCCTCCAGGGATGTCCACTTGCCAGCGGGGAGCAGACCTAAGCTGCAGTCAGACATCCTTAGCGCTGCTGGGGAGGCAGGAGAGGCTCCCACCACCACTGCTGTACTGGCAGCCATCAGCCTGGCTTGTGGCTGAGCAGAGCTCCCCCTGTCAGAGCGCACTGACCACCAGAGGGCAGCTCCTGCATTGAGCGTCTGCCCTCTGGTGGTCAGTGTGTGTCATAGTGACGTTATTCCCAGTGGTTCTGCTGTTAGGGTCAGTTTGCATATTACCCTTTTACTATATAGGATAGAGGCCTGGTGCACGGGTGGGGGCTGGCTGGTTTGCCCTGAAGGGTGTCCTGGATCAGGGTGGGGGTCCTGCTTGGGTGCCTGGCCAGCCTGGGTGATGAGCTGATGGCTGTTTTCAGGCTGGCCACACCCCCTTTAGGGTTGGGGTCCCCACTGGGGTGCCTGGCCAGCCTGGATGAGGGGCTGATGGCTGTTTTCAGGCTGGCCACACCCCCTTTAGGGTCGGGGGTCCCCACTGGTGTGCCTGGCCAGTCTGGGTGAGGGGCTGAGGGCCGTTTTCAGGCTGGCCGGTGACTGAAGCTCCCAGACTCTCTGTTTTTTCTTCTTCTTTATTTTTTTTTTTTATTCTGGGATTTATTTACCTTCTATAATGGAAACTTTGTTGCCATCACTGGAGCTGAGAGCTGAGCTCCAGCTCTGTGGCCACGGCCTGCTGAAAGCAGGTATCTGGGGTTTGTTTAGCTTTTATAATTGAAACTTTGTTGCTTTCAGAGCTCAGAGCCGGGCTGTGGCAGGCGGAGAACCTTGGCTTCCTCTATCACTGGAGCAAGTAAGCCTCCTGCTCGCTTCAACTGCGTGGCTGCTGGCCACCATCTTAGTTGGCAGTTAATTTGCATATAGCCCTGATTAACCAATGGGAAGCATAGCAAAGGTATGGTCAATTACCCTTTTTGTCTTTTATTAGATAGGATTAGGCATCCAAAGTAATATGTTATCAACTTGCACTGTTAAAAGAACTCTAAAAATATACTAGAACCAGCAAATTAAATCAAATACACCATTAAAAATTACTTTCCTCATGATTTAGTTATCTTCATCATCAGTAATAAATCTCATATATACAGAAAAATAATGGGTTTTTCATTTAGTTTGAGTAAATCTTTTTATTTTGACAATATAAAAGGGAATAATTTAAATTGATATATCTAAAAATCTCAATTTTGAATTTCTGCACAGAGTTTACCTGGTGGGAGATTTCAAAAAATAGAACTTTAGGAAGATGTTTTTAGTACCCAAAGAGAAGGGAGTTCTCTTAGATCTGTTTCTCATGGTCATATACTTTAATATTATTTAAAAGCTTAGCAGGAACAACAACACATATCTGTGATGGTTTCTGTGGTGATACAAAGAGAAAAATCAGAAAGAACATTTGTTCCCTTTGCTTTTCTATTTGAATATGTCTGGATGTTGGTGCTTTGAACATATGTGTGTATCCTAGATGCCATCCTGTCTCTTGGTCCTTAATGGTGTAGACAAGATTAGCTCAAACCTAACTTTTATGTTTTGAGTAAACTAAAATGTCCTTTTTAAAACGAGTTCACATTTCCACTGGTGCATATGGTTCCCACTCTCTGCCTCTACAGAACATTGGTGCTTCAGGCTTCTCTTTCTGAGTTTTTTCACCTCTGAAATTAAATATTAGTCATTTACATTCCTAAAAATTCTTTAGCATCACTGCCATGTTTTTCAAATATCTTTCCTTTTCCATCTCTATTTCCAAAATAATTTTGTCTTCTATGTATGGAAATATCCTAAAGCAACTGTAAAGTTACCATCTTTTAGTCCTAAGAAAAATTTAAACATCTTTCTAAATGACGGCTTTTATTGGTATGACACCCCCTCCCCCCAAAAAAGCAAAGGACTTGAATAGACATTTCTCCAAAGAAGGTATCTGACAAAACATGAATGAAATACCACTTCACACTCATTAGGATGATTAGTATAAAAAATAGAAATAAAGTAGCAAATGTTGGCAAGGATAGGGAGAAATTGAAAACCTGTGCATTTTTGGTAGGAATGTAAAGTTAAAATGGTATAGCCACTCTAAAAAATTAAAAATAGAATTATGATATGATCCAGCAAGACCACTTTTGAGTATATACCCAAAATAATTAAAAGCAAGGTCTCAACGAGATATTTGCATATGCACACTCATAGCAACATTATTTACAATGTCTAAAATGTGAAAGCAACCCAATTGTCCCTGGACAGATGAATGGGTAAGCAAAATATGATATGCACATACAATGCCCTATCGTTCAACTTTTAAAATGAAGACAATTTTGTTACACACTGAGTGGCCAGATTATTATGACCACCTGACGTTTGTAGGCAAATTAGCCATAATTTCGCACTGAAGTTGCTAGAGGGCCAGACCATTATAAACAGGGAAGCGGGTTGTTTACCACGACAGTAGAAGTGATTTTTTTCCTGAAGATATGGGTAAACAACGCGATTTAACAGTCTTTGAACGTGGGATATATATATACTGTATGCTATAACATGGATGAAACTTAAGGACATTATGCTAAGTGAAATAAACCAATCACAAAAGGTAAATAGTGTATGATTCCATTTACATACACTACCTAGAGTAGTCAAACTCGGAGAGATAGAAAGTAGAATGGTGGCTCCCAGGAATGAGGGAAGAGAGGAGAGGACAGTTACTGATTTCTGAGTATAAAGTTTCCATTTTTCATGATAAAAACTTTGAGATGGATGATGATTGTTGCACAACAGTATAAATGTACTTAACATCACTGAATTGTACACTTGAAATGATTAACACAGTAAATTGATGTTATGTGTATTTTGACAGTACATGATTTTAAAATGCTAATGGGCTGATGGAGGAAATGACTGGCATTTCAAGTCAAATAATGTTAATTGTGGATCCACATTTTATATGTGTTTTAGAAATCTCAGGTTTGATTCCACTTTCACAAACACCCTGAAAAAAACTTTGTTTTTGTATTATAATTTTTATAAATGTATATTCTTGTGAGATCTTTCAAAGAATGACATCCATGCACCCCATAATGCCATTGTGGGTACTTATGGACGGCATAGACGATGTGGCCCTGTATGATGTGTAATGAGCCTGGGTGTGTACCAGGCTATGCCGTCCAGATTTGTGTAATTACACTCAGTGACCTTGGCACAGAGATGAAACCACCTACTGACATTTCTCAGAATGTACCCTGTCATTAAGCAGCTCATGCCTGTATAAAGAAATACCTAATTAACTTTTTCAGTCAGTGTAATTTTTGTTTCACTTATGATTCAAAGTAAAACAATACAAATATATTATATTTTCCAAATAAAAGATTTGAGTGAATTAGAAATTGATTTTTTTTAAAATATACTTTATTGATTTTCCACAGAGAGAAAGAGAGAGGGACAGAGAGTTAGAAACATCGATGAGAGAGAAGCATCGATCAGCTGCCTCCTGCACACCCCCCACTGGGGATGTGCCTGCAACCAAGGTACATGCCCTTGTCCAGAATCAAACCCGGGACCCTTGAGTCTGCAGGCTGACGCTCTATCCACTGAGCCAAACCAGTTAGGGCAGAAATTGATTTTTTATTTTAAAAAACTTAACTATCATATATGTCTAGATTTTCACTTGTGTAATTGTTTTATTGTCTACATTTAAGTAATTAAATAATAAGTCAATTTGTTATCAAATTAGAAATAAAATTAAAGTGAATTATGTTTTATATTACACATGATTTACACATGGAATCATAGAATATTAAAACCTTCACCATTTCCAACCAATGACCAGGTAAAACTCAATAGCAAGTGTGGTCCAAATATTTTATAAATGTGATAATATTTATTTCATAATATTAAAATAATTTAATTTTTTAAATTGTGGGCTTCCATGTTTTCATAAACACTTTATGAATTAATGGGTTAAATCAACAGAAGAAAAACATAAAAAATCAGATGATTGTCACACACAAAAACTGGTATTGTCTCACATAGCTGTCACATGAATGTAAATAAAAAGCACTAAAGAATAAATAAAAGAAGCAGAACTCTGATGATACAGAAATCTGAAAAAAAAATTTGTGAATTATGTTATTTGGATTACCTAGAACAATTTTATCAATAATGCCAATGACATTTTATTTGCAATTATAATATGTTAACATTTTTAGTAAAAATGTAGGAGATTTGGAATTATTCACTATGGGGATTTACTATTGATCACATTGTAGAATGTGTCCAAGAGAATGATGCTTTATTTAAATTGAACTTTATTGACTCAGAAGTTTTGTAATTTCTAAATAGGGTTAACAGCCTTTTAAAATAATATTAACCTCAAAATATGAATACAAATTCAATAAGGATTATTCCATTTATTTTGTCCATATAAATTGCATGTTCAGATTTATCCATTGATTTCTAAGCTATGATTGAATAATAATTAATTGAAATATGTGTCAGAACTCTAATATTGTAAGTCAATTTCTGACCTGCATTCTTTCTATAGCATTTATTTGTGCTCTGAAATTCAGTGGAATGCTGTCAAGTTAATTGCCTCAGCTTTATCTGAGTAATGTTCCAGAGCTTCATATTGACAGGTGTACCTGTCTTCTGTTAACTATATATCCCCGGGCCATTTAAGCCTTTACCTATTATTAATTGTAGCTGTTAGAATTATACATTACCATATAAAGCAAGTATCGTCGTTTTTCCCTCAACTTAGATTTCTCATCACTTATCCTTATAAGCATATACTCTGAAGTCATTTTTCAATGTAATATAAAGGAAGAAAATTGTAGGCTCTGTGGTTTTGATGGATTATGTTGTGCTATATGATTTACTGCATTATACTATCCTTCAGCTCTCTCTTGCATTATCTTTAACTGAAGCCCAAATTAGTGTCTGGTTTTGATACTTAAATATTAAATTCAATTAAGTAAGGCCTTTACCCACTTTGAATATGATGTGTTTTGTTTTTATTCAACTTCTAATAATGTAATAGGCATTATAAATTGTTTTTGTATTTTCATCTTTCTTCTCCAAAGACTTGCTATACAATTACCGAGCACCTTCTGCATTTGTCTTAGTTTGTAGGGACCCTTCAGTTAAAATTAGAACTCTGTGGGACTAGGTGATATTTTAGTACTCTACAATTTTGAATTTGGCAATGATATTTGTCTCTATTCTGCATTTCCATAGCTATTAAATAGTTACCTAGGAATAGATTTGTGTCTCATGATCTTAAACCAGTTTTCCTTTTTATCCTGCTTAAGTGGTCTCCAAACCATCATGAAGCTTAACTAAATGTGGTAGAAAAATGGCATCAAGATGTCAAATCCTTTCATGCTCAAGTCCTGATGCTAACAATGATAAGATATCAAGGTTTCAAGGGAGGAAAGGGTGGTGGGATGTGCAGGACAGAGGGAAAGAAAGAGTACAGTGGCATGTCATTGTTTCTCTCTCTGACAGTTTTTTCCCCTCTATCCTATATCTGTACCTTCCCTGGGAGTATAATGCTGGGTTATGACATTCAATATGGAGTTAACATCTGAAAAACAATGAAAATCTTTCTTTCAGAACCTAATAGCATCATTATCACTAAACAGGGGTGATTCTGGCCCTGGTAATATTTTACACTTATTTTGAAAATTTTAATAGGAAAGCAGTTGCCATAGCAGAAAGACCGTGAGGTATTGATGTTCTTCAGCCTGACTCCTGGGCATTTTTGTTAATTTCCATTTATCTTCCTGCTATCCTAGAAGATACTGTTTATTTGCTTGACTTTCAATAAATTTTAGTGTTGGTGACATCATATTCATAACTGCTGCCTGAAACTCCCATCAAATTTTAGACATACCTAGCTACTTTTCTACTTAGATCTACATGTGTGCTCAGAAGAATCTCAAACTTCTCAAGTGTGAACGTGAACAAATGATTTCTCTCTTGAATCTGTCTTCTGCATTCCCCTAATCTTCTTCACCTCAGTGATGGCACAGCACACGGCTTAGTGACTGGGGCAAGACAGAAACCTCCATGTCAAGTCACCTTCCTTACTCACTCCCATCCCACATTCCTAGCTACAACCCATCACCACATTCTGTCAGTTTTATCTCCAAATTTTGTTCCAATATGAATTATTCCCTCCTCTTAACTTACTTTGCTCTATTCTATAGTAGCCCCAATGGGATATCTCTACTTCACTCCTTAACCCCCTCCAATTCTTTTCCTACACAGTTGGGTGAGCAATCTAAAAAAATAAAATAAATTAGATTATAATACTTTCCTCTGCTGGAAATCTATCAAGCCTTTATTTGAACGTGGAATACAATTCAAACTCTTTAATGTGGCATCTGTCTATATTTATATCTTCATCTTTCCATGTCAGCAGCCAACACTGGCCACTCTGCTCTTCTCACACTTCGTTTCTGACTCCTCTCAAAACTTGCAATGCATTTGCTGCCCTCAGGGCCTTCCAAGTCAGTCATTGTGCCAGGAACATAAGTTACCTGTTCAGCTGTGTTATTCTTTCTCATATTTTAGGTCGCATCTCAAATGTTATTTCTTTAAGAGCCCATCCAGGTAGGCTGTACCAATTATTCTCTTCTGTTTTCTGTCCTTTTATTTCATGGCAATCAAAATTTGTTATAATTATTTTTGTATCTACTTGCCTTATGTCTGCCTGCTACATTAGACTGTAAGTTTTGGGAGGGGCAGGGCATGTTAGCTTTATTCACCACTCAATTCCCACTGTCTAGTACAGTGTCTTCTACATGGAGATGCTGGGTAAGTAAACATGTATGGACTAAAATATATGGTCATGCATTTCAGTCCTCATAGTAAATGTGTAGATTTCCCCCCCTTTAGCAAATGGATTCCAAAGCAGGGCTAAAATGTCTTCTTTGTTAAAATCTAGCAATATGATAAGCATGCAGTCTGTGTTTCCAATATTCTGATCTGAAATGATTGTCATTAACTAACTTTGTGACTTTGCAAAAGTAAAAAATATGCGAGGTAATTCTCCTAATATGAAATGAGCACATTTACTTGACCAGAAAATCGTATTTATATAGAGTATTATAAAGATGTAAAGTGATAATGTGCATAGATGTATCTGTGCTAGTAAAATGTACACACATTTGAAGAATTATGTCTCTGGGGCAGTTAGATATCAACTTGAAAATAGTATGTAGGTTTATTGTTGGTCCCCTTCCTCTATCTCATTTTCCTGCTTCCAATGTACCTATAGTTTTAGACATTAAATATCCAAAACTTACTATGATCGTTTGCAAAGTAAGAGTATAGGGTCTCTGAAAGAGAGTAAGGTAGGCTATCTAGTAAGTACTCTAGTAATATATTTGTGAACCTATGCGTATTAGTGCATGTGCTTTGTGACTACTTGTGATCCAGATACTGTAGATAGATTTGCCTGTAGCTGATTTTTGAAATCTAAGGCATTAATTACTTTTATCTTTAAACAAGTCTGAAGGGGACATTTCATATATCACCATCTAGTGGTGACCAGTAGAAAAAACAAAAGCCCATCCATACCTATGGGTTATATACTAACACGCTGCTTTGAAATGTGTCAGTGACCATCGTAAATATCTTGCCTGCCCAAGTTGTGATTCCCATTTGCTGACTATAATATTTGAGTACTATATAAAGAGTAACTTTCTTTAGAAATCTCTCTCAAATGCCAACCACAATTTTGCTGATGCAACGATGCATTAGAATGGCACATTACTTTATTCACCTCAGTAGTGTCTGAGAAATTTAAAATAAAAATATAAAACTTTTGTATAGAAATGATCCCCAGTCCAGGTAAGATGCCATTTGTACTGACACAGCAACGCGTTCTCACTTGGTATATTGCTGGTTTTCAGAGGAAGCTTCTGAGGTCATTAAATGGAGAAATGGAGGACGATGCAATGACCTGCACTCTGTGTATGAAAGGAGCCACTATGTAGCGAGGCTCTCCCTCTGCTCATATTAGAGACACCCTGCTCACCTGTTCTCACAATAGCCCACAGGTAGGTGTTATGACTGTGACTGCAGCGAGTATGAACCGGATTCAGAAGAGCTAAGTAACTGCTCAGTCACGGGACAAGTGAATCATAACAAATCTATTACTGCCGGAGAACTTTATTTTTTAACTGAACTGCTCGGCCTGAAACCTGGGCAGTAGTATCCTGAGCTTTACCAGATCAACCCATTGATATCCATCCCTCCCCACCACACACAGCAGAGAGATTATTTTGGATTGCATGGTAATGAGTTTTAATGAAAGCTCTTAACATTTTAATTACACAGGAATATTTGACTGGCCCAGCAGACTGTTGGGGCTTCAGCCAGGTCCCTTTCTGAAGCCAGTGAAGCATCCATCCCCCAGCTGCTGGGAGTGTTGGCTGCTACATACTCATAGGAGCAGTTTTCTTTTTAAAAAAATCATCTTTTGCTAAATGTCATATTGCCTGGAAATGCCTGTGAAATTATGCTTCGCTCTCTACCCCCAGGTGGCCCTCTGCAGCCACTCGCTGACTGATACAGGGCCACAAAGCTGGGCGATTTTTGCCTCAAGGTGGGACAACTCCCAGAGCTCCCCCGGTGGGAGGCTGATGCTAGACTGGAGCAGAAACCTCCTCATGCCTGGCTGCTGCCTGCTCCCTGCTCCCTATTCTCTTCTCTCACTGCACTGCGAGTTGCTCCTAATAGCACTCCCTTGCGTAAGAATTCCTGTCTCAAGGGGTAAACTCTTCTAGAGGAATCTGATATAAGACAAGGCTTCCTGCACTTTCAGTACTTATTTTTGTAAATACATTTGGGCAAAGGGACAACAATCTGGCCAAAGGAGCATTTCACTTACTGATGGGTCCTTATTAACCAGAGAAATATAATAGAAAAAATGCTTAAGGAAAACAAAACCATCCAAAATGGCATAAAATATTAGACCTTGCTCTTTGGAAAAGTGAAAGATAAAAGATATAAAAGATATAAAGGATCGCACAATGCCACTAAATTATAGGTAAAAAAACAACAACTGTGCAAACGAAAGACTATTTTCTCCTTGCTTTTTGCCCCTGCGGATGGCAGAACCATCCTTAATAGAAGAAACAAATTTTCATTTCTCCTTGTGGAATAGCAAATAGAGTGCTTTACCAGATTGCAAAGTTACTCAGGAGCAAATTGGTGTGAGGTACCCGTGGGAGCCACAAAGAATGTCCTCTGGGTACATGACCACAGAGCTATATGATAACCATTTTCTATTATCTCAATTTATACAGGAACTCTTTCTTAAAATTGGTTCACATCATTCTGGTTCACAGCATCCTGGGTATAACCAAGTCAGACGTGCTAACCCAAGGGGCCCTTAGAAAATGCACGTCTCCTAATAGAAGAGTCTTACAGGGGAAGCAAAGAGAACGTTGCAACAGACAGAGGTGACTGTGCCTTCTTCCCACCAAACCAGGGCAAGTTCCCAGGATTCTGCTAGGCCACCTTTTTCTTATTTATGCACCTATCTATCTGTCTTTCTATCTATCAGTCTACTATTTTATCCTTTTGTCTCTCTCGAATTTCAAAAAATGGCCATTTTGAGAACGTGTGTTAATATTTTTATTTGCATTGATAATGGAACAAGTCTGATCTGGCTGATTGGTTTGATATTAAGGACTTAATAAGGACTTAAATTCATTAAATCTGAAGCTAAAAACTTTTGAGAATACATATTTATAGCACTTATTTCATACACAAAATGCTGGAGATAACAACCTTTGTGGCCATTTAATTTTATAAAATAATATTCAGCACCAACCTTATGTGAGATGCCTAATCTTTCCAGGCACACATGAGGGAAAACTCTGACCTAAAACTTTCAGACCATCTCTTAGAGAAACGCCAAAGCCAACAGTGCAATCTGGCAAGTAAGGAAGAGAGGAGGTCTGCAAAGATCCCACTCATTTTCCCTTTTATTTCTTTAAATCCTCACCTGAGGATGTGCTTATTGATTTTAGAGAGAGGGGAAAGGAGAGAGAGAGAGAGAGAGAGAAACATCAATGTGAAAGAGAACACCGATTATTACCTTCTGTACGTGTCCCTACTGGAGATCAAACCCGCAACCTAAGTATGTGCCCTAACCAGGAATCAGAACCACTGATGCAAGTATATGGATGACACTTCAACCAACTAAGCCACACCAGCCAGGGCCCAGTCATATTCCTTTTAACCTACCATTAGTCCAAGAGGAGTACCAGAGAGTGTCTGTACTGAGACAAACACAGAGAAACTCAAGTGACATTATAGTATGAGTGTTTTGAAAATACCAGTATCTGACAACATATAGCTATATGCATGAAACAGGGAACTGGAAGATAATTTTAGTTTATAATAGTCATTCTGAAGATTGGTTTACTCAACTAAAATTCCTAATCATTTTACTATTTCCAACTATATAATCAAAATTTCCTAAAAATTTAAGTGGCATTAACCAGTTTTTAGAGTGTTGGTAGTTTTGGTAATTTAAAAGATAAACCATGTCTGTTCAGTTTTTGATAGAAAGAGAAGGATACAAGTCTACTTTTAATAGTCACATAAGTTAATTTACATGTAAAGGAGCTAACTGTATAATTAAATTGATTTTTTTTAAAAAAGACCTTTTTAAAAACCTCTCTCTTCCCTGCAGTATTTTCAATCACTCTACCAAAATATCATGGAGAAAAATGTAAAAAGGTGTTGATACACTCAATAGGTATAAATTATATTTAATATTTACTGGTTTTGTGATAGTCTGTTAGAGTAGAATCACATTTTATTGTAGGCTTAAAAATTCTTCATTTTTTAAGCCCATGTTTTAAAATGTGCAAAATGCACAGTATAGTATAAGATTTTATCCAAAGACAAGGAAGACTGCTTACATGATGGACACTTAAAACAGTTAACAAAAAAAAATCTCAGCAACATTACTTGTAGCATGAAAATCATGAATGTCCTAGAAGAGACAATGATAACCTTAGCTGACATGAAAAATAAGATGCAGTCAGTGTTTAATGGCTTTTGTGATTTTTTTAAATGTGAAATGCATGTTTTATAAAAATCCCTTTTAGTCTTCTGTTCTCAAAAGCCAGCTTTCCCATTATTATTCCACATTAGTTCCATTTGCTGATTTGATGAGTAAAGGCCTGGTGGCCTGATGCAAATTCTGTTTTCTCATGTTAATCTAACAAGCAGAATAGCTGTGAGTCTGTCATTACCCAGCCAAAAGCTTAGAGGAGTCATGAGATTCTGTGAGAAGTACTGCACACATTTAAGCAATCGAAGGCAATTATATGAATTGACTTGTTAGTCTTGAAAGTAAAAATTTATATGACTAAAAGAGAAAAGGCCATTTTTTGTATGTGAAAAAGTTGAGCTCTATCCCAGTCAAATGATGTTGCTGAGTATAAAATACTACACATTTTCTCCTAAATCAGACTTTCACAACCTGCTATAAATGAAGCACAGAGATGAGGAATCCCACATTTGAGTCAATGAGTGATTGCCAGGGAATTATGTTATGACTCTGATATGAGCAAAAGATAGGTTACAAAGACAGATGTTATTTAAGAAGTCTGGAGTTAACTGCATTAACAGATTTTCACATTTGGATAGTGTTAACTAACAGGAGTTCCATATTCCTAAAATCAGTATTCAGGACCATAGCAGGTACACATAAGGCTAAGGAGAAGCTTAGAAGTAAAGCTTTCTTGCCTCTGAAGATTGAGCAATTACATTCACAAGGAGTTTGCATTTTGTGAATATGAAGAAATATTCTATGTGGATTAGATACCAAAGAATGTTTAGTTTTTGAAATATGAAGAACATAATATCCATATATCTAGTTTAATGAGCCCCTTTCATTCTAAAATATGGAATTTCAATTGTTTTAATTTATGATTTGAAGAATCACAGATAATTAAAACCACTGCATCTAGACTTAATTTTCAGATGTTGCATTATGGTCATATCTAAAAAAGACCAAGCACAGGGGACACATACTTCATCATGTAGTCCTGGACAAACAGTGCATGCTTTCTAAGCAAGTGTTGAATGACTGAATACACAATGCTTCTGAAAGATTACATGGGACAAAAATAAGTCTCCCTATAGATCTTCATTATACTTTCAAATATACTTAATTAATGCTTTATTGGCAGCATCTCTCAAATTTCAATTGCAAACTTTTATTCTCTAGCTTTCCAAATTTTGTACAACAGTTTGGAAACCATATCATTCTCCTCATTTTATTTCCTCTTTACATTTTCCCCCTGTCTAGGTAGAAAATGGTGAGGCTAAGAAATATGAAGTCAGAAAAGTAACAAAGAAATAGAAAGCTAATATTTAGTTAGGCAGATTTATCTCAACCTGAGGTTCTTGGCATTTTTTATGATGGCAGACATTGCCTAACATGACAATCCCAACCCTCCTATTTCATGCCACCTTCTCCTTTAGAGCATGAAAGACCCTCTTTCCCAGTTCCCGTGCTGCTAGGAAAGGCACATTGGTCATGTCTGAACAATGAGAGGTAAACTTACATGGCTGACATTTTCTGGAAAAGCTCTTGCTTTCTGATAAAAGTGATAAATATGTGTTGAAAAAATGATGGGTGGATGGATAAGTGTTTATTTTTCATAATCAGAAGAAATGATAAAATCGGGTTGCCAAGATTTTGTAGTGATTTAAAACACTAACATGCCAGTATAAAATACTGATAGATAACTTACAACATGACACCTCTCACCTGCTAAGCAGCTTGATCGAGGTAAAAGAATAATTGAGAGACATTTAAAACAACAGATTTTTATGGATTAAAGCATAAATATAATGAAACTTGGTATGTGTGGGAAGGGGGACATTTATTGATGAATGCACATATATTTAATATATAAATATTTTATGGCTATTATATAGAGTTCTTCTTGAACAAGTAAACTTTGAAATATTTCCATTGGCTCCTCATTTGAAACTATTAGCATATTGCCTAAGTTTCTGTATTGAGCTCTTCCCCTTATGGGAGGACTTTATTTTAACAATCCATAATACACTAGTCAGTTTAGTATTAATTTCTTCCATCCACCCCTTCTCTTCCACATGGCCCAGAGCATTTACCTAAGGTTATGAATATGGGAGGAATGGAAACTGTGTGGTTCTAGGGCACTCTCATTCCTCCATGGTAATATCTACTGATGCATCTGAAAATATCTTAATTCCTTGCCATATACTTAGTACCAGCATCAACTAAATCATTTAATCATCATCACTTCCTATTGGTCTTACCCCCAGTAGCCTCTCTTTCTTTAACTTTCCCCTCCACCCTAGCCCATGAATTATGTATTTAGCTTAGAAGAGGGAAAACCCCCAAATAATTTGATTCTCACAAATCTTTCTTTATTACCCTATGAACATGAATTTAAACTTGAAAAGTAAGAATCTAATGCTTTACACTCTGGCTTTACTGAGCTATGGCAGCAAGAGCACGCTAAGAACAGTTCTATAGTGAAGGACAGTGTGGTGGGGCGAAGGAGGCATGGGGCTGTGATGAACACCTGACAATGCCATCCACGTAAAGAATTAAGACTTTAATTCTCAGCTCGTATTCATTAGTTTATTAATTTTTATTTTTAAGATAGTGGCTGTTATATCATGCCTGGTACAGTGCTAGGTATGTCGGAATGAGTGCTGAAGAAGACAGATGAGGACTCTGACTTAATAGAATTTACACTGTTGGTGCGGGGCCGGGGGGAGAAATTGTAAATTAAATAAATAGGGAACATATAATTACAGATTGTGAAAGTGGATATAAAGGAAGAAACAGAAGGAAGAGATCAAGAGGTGATGGTGTTATGTGTATTGTAAGGCTTTTCTCCATGCAGTGGTCAGGTTCCTCTGTTCCCTGATTCCCATGTAACTGCATCTTCCCCATTCGGTCCTTGCCTCTCCATCCTGGGTTACATAGGCACATATTCAGGTTTCCACTAGTTTGAAGTTTTCCTGCTCTGGGAAAACTTCTCAATCCAATCCAGTTTATGTACAGCTCTCCATTCTTTAGAATAAAATAATACAGGTGCTTTGTATATATATCTGTTTAATGTTTAAGGCTATACCTCTTAGCGAATTGTCTACTTCTTGCCTCCATATGCAATTAAAATCATCATCATTCCGTAAACTTCCTGTATTAGGTAGGGATTAACTTGAAGACCTTTAATACAGGTATATCTGTTTATGCTAGTATGTTTTGTTCTTTTTGTTATTTTGCTCCAAATTAGTATTCTCATTTCTAAACACAAAGTATTTCCATCCAGTAACTAAGAAATAAGCTCTCCAATTCCCAGAAGTTGTTGGGTGCATATAATGTGGCAGGAATTGTGCTCACTAATTTACATAAAGCACCTCATTTTATGCACATAATAACCTTATAAGAAAGGCAGCCCCAGCTCAGAAGGTTGCTTCCTTGACCTAGCTGTACATGCTGGATTACAGTGGAATGTGCTTAGAAAGCAGTGTTGCCTCGAAAATGAGCACTTTTTGAACCATTTTTCAACTTCTGCACGTAAATTTTTGTGTATGTAAATCTACCTTAATTGTCAATCAGTATGCATGTTAGTTTTTGATGTTAATGAGCATAACTAATTATTGATGTTAATAAGCAATGTGATCCTAAAAGTTCTAACTGCCTTTTATTTTATATACATAGCAATATTCTAAATCAGGGGTCCTCAAACTTTTTAAACAGGGGGCCAGTTCACTGTCCCTCAGACCGTTGGAGGGCCGGACTATAGCTTAAAAAAAAACTATGAACAAATTCCTATGCACACTGCACATATCTTATTTTGAAGTAAAAAAACAAAACGGGAACAGATACAATATTTGTATTTGCATGTGGCCCGCAGGCCGTAGTTTGAGGACCCCTGTTCTAAATGCTAAAGCAAAAACCACATTTCTTTTGAAGATTTGAAATCATTATGCCTATTTTGTCATTAAGTTACTTAAATTTTATTGTAGGCTTTCTAATGGAATTAAAATTTATTTTACAGTAGCCTATATCCCTAAGAACTCAATGACTAAAATACAAAAATTTGAAAGCTTGGGGTTTTCAGTGATAAAACTGATTTGTTGAATTATATGGCATTAATTACACATATAAATCCAACTATGAGATCAGTCAGCCATGTGCTGCCCTTTAAAAGAAACCAAAACTGCTGACAGATACCTGTGAGCCATCAGGCAATAAGATTTTTATCAAATTATGCCCTTTTGTTTTAGGCTTGAAACTGGTTGCAAATTCACCCTTAAGAAATGTACAGGTGATAGTCAACCAATTGCTGGCCTTATAATATACTGAAGTTCTGGGGAACACGGTGGGGTGAAAAGAAATGCTTACATTCTTGCTGTTATGAAAGGCAAAATAAGTCCAAACATTAACTGTTATGGGTTAGCTGAGCTATCCCAACTCTCCTCACAGTAAACTAGTGAAGATTAGCAATTATAGAGTGAATATTTTTAAATGAGTGGCTGTTAGCATTAGTAATAAAGCTTGAAAAGGTTTCAAACAACTTTATATTTATGTGACATAAAAAAGCCTAGGTAACTTTTATATCAGACTAGAGGCTTGGTACACGAAATTCATGCACTGGGTGTGTGTGGGGGAGGGGGGATCCTTTAGTCCAGCCTGTGCCCTTTTGCAGTCCGGGACCCCTTGGGGGATGTCCGACTGCTGGTTTAGGCCTGATGGCTTCCCTGGCATGAGCCCTGGCATCTCGGGGGAGAGAAGCAGGGGAAGTGAGAGCGAGGTGGACGCCCGCATTCTCACCACACCTCCATCCCCGTCACTCTCGCCTCAAGGTAGCCAGTAAGAGGTCGCAGCCCCCCACCTAGGCGCCGAGGAGGTTGATTGCCGCCACCCACTCTTAGTTCCCCATCCCAGCCTGGGGCTTGGCCGTGATCGGGCGATCAGGGCCTGCCAGCCACTGGTCACCATCTGTGGGGCGATGGGTCAGGACCAGGCCTCCCGCCTGGCACCCTCAGTGCCTGGGAGCCGGGTGGTGGCCCCGCCCCCCTTCCGTGCCACCGCTGTTGGTTGAGCATAACTAATTATTGATGTTAATAAGCAATGTGATCCTAAAAGTTCTAGCTGCCTTTCATTTTATATACATAGCAATATTCTAAATGGTAAAGCAAAAACCACATTTCTTTTAAAGATTTGAAATCATTATGCCTATTTTGGTTGCTGTCTGTGGGGCATTGGGCCCCTGCTCACACCCACCTTGTCCTGGCTCCACCCACTGACCTGCTCCACCATCCCATTGTGATCCCGCTCTTGCCCGGGCCCATGGGGTTGGCAGCGCCTCCACTGCCACCCGCTGATGCCCGCCGTGTTCCTCGCCACTCCCTGGTGGTCAGCACACATCATAGCGAGCAGTTGAACTCATGGTTGAGGGGACAATTTGCATATTAGGCTTTTATTATATAGGATGGTATACCAGGAATCACCCATTTTGTTAGGAATCACCCATTTTGTATCTAGATGAAAGAAACTGAGATATATTTAGCACATGTGAAAGTAAAGTAGGGAGCGAAATATCAGAATAGTAGTCCTCCCTTATCTGTGGTTTCAGCTACTTGAAGTCAAATGCAGTCTGAAAATATTAAATGGAAAATTCCAGAAGTAAATAATTCAGATATTTGAAGTTGCACACAGTTTTGAGTAGTATGAGGTACAATCCAGCTTTGTCCTGTCTTGGCTGTGAGCCATCCCTTTTCCTGGTGTATTTATGATGCATATGCCACTCACCCCTTAGTCACTTAGCCGCTTGTTGGGGGATCAGATCAACTGCACAGTATCTCATGCAGTAGCTTAGCTTGAGTTCAAGTAACAATTATTTTACTAATAATGCCACATTCATATACCTTTAATTACAGTATCCTATATGAAAATTGACCCTAATAACGGAATGACCAGAACAACCACTTGACCAGTCACTATGAGGCCACTGACTACCTCTCATTCTCTTTCCCCAGCTGGCAGGCTCCGATCACCTGATGGCAACTGGGGAACCAGGGATGGGTGGTGGGGGATGCAGGGGGCACCAGGCTAAGTCCCCACCCCACCAGTCACCCCACACACAGAGGGCGACCTGCATCTGGGGCGGGGCTGGTGAGCAGGGGGAACAGCCAACCTCTCTCAGTTCCTCCCCGCCACAAGCAGGCTCCGATCACCCAATGGTGAATGGGGAATGGGGGTGGGTGGTGGCGGGGGGCGGGGCTAGCTGCGGGCAGCTGGGGAAGATGGCCCTGATCACAGGCCAGGCCTAGGGACCATACCCACTCACGAATTCCATGCGTTGGGCCTCTAGTATTATTATACTTGTTCTGTGTTATTATTGTTGTTAATTTCTCACTGTGCCTAATTCATAGGTTAAACTTTATCAGAGGTGTATATGTATAGGAAAGGACATAGTTTATATAGGATTCAGTACTATCCAAAGTCTCAGAAATCAATGGGAGGCCTTGGAAGTATCCCCCATGGATAAGGAAGGACTAATGTACAAGCACATTTATTTTAGATGACATGTAGTTGAAAAACTGGTGCTGATATGCCCATTTCTGTTTCTGGTCCATATAAGAAATTAAAAATAAGCATTTAAGAATTTGTTCAATAAATAAATATATAGTAAATGACACACCAGAATAGGGATGAGCTATGCCCTATTGAGATAATGTGACAGTTTTTCTGTTGAAACCCTCAAGTATTTGAAGAGATGTACTTCTCATGTGGTTTACACATAATTTGGCCACTTGTGAGAGTTTCTTTATAACCTCAGGTGGCATATTCTACCCATGAAGAGGTGATGAAACCTTTCAGCTTCATGAAAGCACATTTTGGGGAAATAAAAAGAAGGCTCTACCCCTTAGAATTAAAAGAAAGTTCAACATTGACAGCTGATACTATTACCTCTGACTTCCTGGATGGAGAGAATCCAAGTAGCCAGGGCAGGTTTGGAACAGAAACATGGGGAGAGTTAAGGCTGAACTATCCCCTCAACCCTTTCTCTGCTTTCCTTTCAGCAAGAGCTTGCTGTGTAACAAGGCTCCAGGCAATGAAGAATAAACAGAAGTCTGTTAGGTTTTCTGCTTTCTTTATTTTTTATTTAGTATTTATTTGAAAATATTTTTATTGATTTCAGAGTGGAAGGGAGAGAGAGAGAGAGATAGAAATATCAATGATGAGAACCATTGATCAGCTGCCTCCTGCATGCCCCCTACTGGGTATCGAGCCCGCAACCCAGGCATGTGCCCTGACCTGAATTGGAACCATGACCTCCTGATTCATAGATTCAACGCTCAACCACTGAACTAGGCAAGCAGGGCGCTGCTTTCTTTATTGAAGGAAAGAAGCTGCTCTCACCTCCCTTTTGCCCTCCTCTCTGTTACCTGAGCAAGCCTAGAGCTGCAGCAGCCACCTTTCAGCTGAATGGGAGCAAAATATGGCACTGTAGCATATTATCTACACTAATAACAGAGAAAGATGCAAATTGACCATACCTTTACAATACCCACCAGCCAATCAGGAGTGAGTATGCAAATTAACCCACCAACTTTTGCTATCTGCTTTGGTAACTTCTTTGAGTTTCATATTTTTATGGGCTCACATATGTATGAATTAATTGGCTTTTCTCCTATGAATTAATTTGTTATTAATTAATTATAGGATCAGTTAAAGAACCTAGGAGGGAAAAAGGGAAAAGCTTTCCTTTCCTACATGGCCAAGAGAAAGGCTGTGAGGCCCGTAGAAGTGTGTGCCCTGTCAACATTGAGCCTCTACCAACCCTAAGAAGTATTTGTCTTCAGAATTCCTGCAACTAGAGAAAAATAACTCCTATTGTTTCACACTTCTCTTCACCAGATAGTCTACTATTTGTTCTTGAGTGAATCTATTTCTGAAAATAGTTCATAGTAATCTCAAGAAGAAAATGTAGGCAACATATGGAGATAGAAATGGATCTACTTATGATTAAACCTAAGCTCAGAGAAATCCAATTAGAAAATATATAGTAGATATTTACATTTTCAAAGTGAGAGAAATAGGCAGCAATTCAAACAGGGATGGGCCATCTAGAAACCCCAAATAGCGTTTTTGAAAAAGAAAGAATAATGAAACTGAAGATTCCACTAACTGGCTCTATTAGAAAAATACCTAAAAGTAAGAATAATTTATTTCTGCAACAAGTATTTGAATATCAACTGTATACCAATCACTTCATTGCTATGATTTCTTATGGAGTTCCTGATAATCTGGGATTTAAGAAGTATACAGCCAATGGCCACAGTGACAAAATAACAATTTTCAAAATATATATTTTATTAAATTTCCAAATTTTTGTAGGGAAGTTTGGAAATGATCTGGTCAATGAATGTGGTATTAAGCCAATAAATTGACAGGATCCTGGCACCTTATAAAGAGACTAGAGACCTGGTGCATGAAATTCATGCACGGGAGGGGGTGTCCCTCAGCCTGGCCTGGACCCTCTCCAACCCAGAACCCCTTGGGGGATGTCCGACTACCGGCAGTCGGACATCCCTCTTGCAATCCAGGACCGCTGGCTCCTAACCGCTCACCTGCCTACCTGCCTGATCACCCCTAACCACTCTACGGCCCGCGGGCTGGATCCGGCCCGTTTGAAACGAATAAAACTAAAAAAAAAAAAAAGACCGTACCCTTTTATGTAATGATGTTTACTTTGAATTTATATTAGTTCACACAAACACTCCATCCATGCTTTTGTTCCGGCCCTCTGGTCCAGTTTAAGAACCCATTGTGGCCCTCCAGTCAAAAAGTTTGCCCACACCTGCCCTAACCACTCTGCATGCCTGCTTGATTGCCCCTAACTGCTCCCCTGCCAGCCTGATTGCCTCTAACCACCTCTGCCTCAGCCCCTGTGACTGTGGCTTTGTCTGGAAGATGTCTGGTCTAATTAGCATATTACTCTTTTATTAGTATAGATATGTTCCCTAAAATGGCTAAAATGCCAAGTAAGTAGGAAAATTTCAAAATTGACTGTAGCATTTGATTCAGTCTTGAGGCCACTACATCACATTGATACCTTTATATCTTATAAATCTGTACCCTATAGCTTACACAATTATGCAGTAGCTTTAAAAAGATTGAAAAAAAATAGCCCTTTTCATCCTCATCATGAAATACATAGACCTAATGTACATTTGCCATCTTGTAGCACTTGCATTGAACAGAAGAAATAATTGCAAGACAGGCTATTATTTTTTAAACTTGGTTGTATAATGCACATCAGTCTATCTGTTAATTATTCACATGTATTTTAGATTACACTCCCTAAAAATGTATAAACCATATTTGTGAATGTCAATATCCTACTAGACTCATTGGTATGTTTACTTTTAAAATGAGAAAATGGGTCACCTATATACTAAAAAATAAAAATAATCAAAAGAGAAAACTCCTGATAATATAGAGCTTGTGATCTAGTGTAAACTATGTCTAGATTCTTAAGTTTAATTTTCCTTCTTCTTTTGTTATTTTTTTTCAGCGAAAGGTACAAAAGAGAAAGAGATAAACTGTCAGTTCCTTTTACTCCATGAGCAATCTAGTGAAAAATATATAGAAGATTAAAGACCGCAAAACTTTTTAGATAACATAGGGTTTTAAATCATTGTTACATTTCCTGTTCTCAATGCCTTTGTGTGTGTGTGAGGAGTGTGTGTTGGTGGTGGGTGGAATTTAATAGCATGTAGCTGAGATTTTAGGGGCCATCTGAAAAGTACTTCAAGTCACTGTGGTGCAAGAGGCACAACAGTTAGAGAAGCTGTCCATCACAACCTTGACTAGATCGGAACCATCTTTTAGACATTTCTTACTGTTTATATATTGACTCAAAAACTAAAGCCATCAGCTTGACTACTGGGTGCTTTGCCTGGATGAAAATATACAATTTTTACATCTTATGAAAGGGACAATGGTGGAGAATTGTAAGACTTTTGTTTGGTAACATTTAAACCTAGGTGTGTAAAGAAGGAAGATAAAGTGAAGGGAGGAAAGATTAAAAAGCATGTGAGCTAGAGCCATGCTCAGGCAATCTGTGTGCCTTCTACAGAGAAGTCCATGAGGGGAGCAGTTGTACATGCTCCTCCATCATGCTCCATCCCTGTGCTCATAGAGTAGGACTGGCAGCCATCAATCAGGAAAAGAGAAAAAAGTCTGCTTATGCAACAAAGAGCGATGTTAACACCCCTCATGATCAACTTGCTAAAAAGAAGCACCTGACACATTCTACCATGTCAAATCAGGGGTTTCTATTTTGTACCATTACATTTAGCCAAGAAGTGTGACTTCCCTTCTCTCTGCTCATTATGTCATGCTAGGCTGACATGCTTCTGTCAGCTTAGTATTAAGGAGAGAGATGTGTTATAAGTACATAAATTTAAAATACAAAATCACATTTCTCATTTTAGATAGTCCTTTGTTATATCTGCTCAAATTTATTGCTTTTCCTCCTTCCCAGATGTTCCCTGTTAATCTATATTCTGACTATTGCTAATTTAATGCCTTTCAAACAATATTTGTCATGTTTTGTAAAATTATTTCTAAACTTAGTTGTAAAACATAAACTAAGCAAGTAAAGTTATCTAGAAGTCTTCTTTACTTTTGGATAGCACAGAATACTTGTACCATTAATAAAACTGATAAAAAAAAATCATGGATGATGGAGAGAACACAGCTTTTTAAATGCAAAATTCATTCCAAGTCAAAAGTGGCCCCAGGTAGGTTTGACTTGAGTTATAGACTAAGCAAAGGTCAAAGATCATTTGTATCAGTCTAATATTAGAACTTTCACATTGAGCCCGAGTTTTTACTTATTCTAGAAAATTTCTTTAGGTACAGGAAAAATCTAATCATAAAACATCATTAGAGCTTACTCTACAAAGACACCATTCAAAATTTGCATAGACATTTTTCCTTAGTTTTGTGATTATTCTATAACTAGAGGCCCGGTGCACGACATTCATGCACTGGGGGTGGGGGGGTAGTCCCTCAGCCCAGCCTGCGCCCTCTCACAGTCCGGGACCCCTCAGGGGATGTCTGCCTGATATGGAGGATGGGGAGGCTCCTGCCACCACCGCTGTGCTCGCCAGCCATAAGCCCTGCTTCTGGCTGAGTGGCGCTCTCCTGTGGGAGCACACTGACTACCAGGAGGCAGCTCCTGCATTGAGCATCTGCCCCCTGGTGATCAGTGCCCATCATAGCAATTGGTTGTTCTGCTGTTTGGTCAATTTGCATATTACCTTTTATTACATGGATGCTATGCAGTATATTTGGTTGCCTGAAGGTTACACTGTTCTTACTGAATTAACTGGTCATTTAGAAGGAGGATGAATGTTGACTTCTTAGTCAAAATTTGTTGGTAATTAAATTGGAAGGGCATTAAAATCTAAGCTAGTTAAAATTTATTTTGGAAGTACCTGAACTCTGAGTGCTATTCCTAGCAGTATAATGGGACTACATACCAACTCCAAATTCTAGGTAATTTTTATGGTCAACTGTCCTTTTATACTGAGATGTTGCAGCCATTGCTTGTTGACTCACTGTGGAGAACTCTGGCCTCATATGAAAAGAGGATTGAAACAAACATTCTCATTCTGCTCTGGACAAATCTCCTAAATAGTATGAAATATGCAGAAATGTCAAATCTGTTTTATTCTTCTCTCAATATGTGTACAAAACATAAAGAAGTGCAGGCTGCTGGGTAATTTCTTAATGTCCCCGTGCATTACTCACCAACTGTAGGCAATATAGGTACTTCAGTCTCTGGTGCTTTTATAATATGCTTGCTCATATTTAATAAAGCTGACATTACTTGAATATTTAAAAGACTATGTGCTATAAAACAAACTTAGTTGCATGCACACATGCGACACATCTATGAGATATTTGTTAGCAACATATCTTTAGGCATGGTTCATATGAATCAGCCTCGTTAACTTACAGGCATTCAAAAGAATTACAGACTTAAAGATCACCTTAAAATTCACTTCTTGACTCAACTCTGTTTACTGAAGAAAGTCCCTGATTTTATTTCTTGTTAGCTAGTTCTAGCTTAGGGATATAGCACACATCCAGATGTTCCTTCAGCACAAGACTGCTGAACCAGGGCTGTATTATTTTTTGTTCAACCACCTGTGTATTAGCATCTGTTTCCAATTTTATATGTGCAGTTTTCTTCAGTGATTACCATCACTTTCATTACTTTACAAACTACGTAATGCAGCAACCTCAAGACTCCTACATTCCAATTTCCTAGATTAGTGTATTATAAAAATATACCACAGTGTTTTCAGAAACCCAGCATCTCCTGTCTAAAGAAAGATAATTCAGTTAAACAAGAACTTTTTATTCCAAAAATATCCTAAGTACATTTAATTATGTTAGATTTAATAACATTTTAAATAAGAATTCTGGGTAATGCAAATTAAAATGACCATTATAGGAAATTTAGAAAAGATAACCTGCTATATTTTTCCCCAGTTTCTTCTATATGTGTGCATATGCAAATATATATATATATACATATACATATATATATATATATATACACACACACACATATATATATACATATATGTATAT
>NW_005871051.1:15065413-15071377 GCF_000147115.1 Myotis lucifugus | reverse complement strand
TTTATATATATTATGATACATATATAGATATATCACCAAAACTGGGGATATACATACACATTTCTATACCTATGTTTATCACTTTAAAATATATTTTGGAATACTCTACAACTAGAAAATTATTTAAGTCATATTACATTTCTGTTTATACGAAGAAGTTCATGGTTTTAATTAATTATTGTGAAACTTCATTATAATGATAATTTGACCCTAGTAGAAGTATTATCAATACCCAATAAAGCACAATATTAATATTTATTCATGCTTTAAACACATCAACACAAACTGGAAAGCAAATGCAATTACTTTTTTTAATAAAAGGTCTTTGGAATAAATCTTACTGTGTTTTCAATAATCTGGCTTTCTCAAATCCAAAAACTTCCATTTCTCTTTCAGGGAAGGCTAAGTGAGAAGTACTGAAATTGAAGGATCAGTGTCCTCATGTGTTCGATTTTACCATTCTGATTGTAAACTTTATAATGTAATTACTATATGTAAGCTTAATTGTTATATGCAAATGTCTCAGGCCAAAGATAGCTCCAGAATTTTTTCTGCTTTAACCTTATCTATTTCAGCATTAAATTAACTTCAACATAATCCCATAGACCTTTACTGGGCACCCACAGTAGGCCAATATGAAGCACAGTGGCAACAATGAGAAACAGAAGGGTGAACAAGCATGCCTGTCTCCAGGAATTCAATCCTGCAAGGGAGATGGCAGGTGAAACACAAATTAATGCTAATGCAGTTTAATAAATAATAGAGACCCGTTCAAAGTGCAATAAGAGCATAGATGAGAAAGGAATTTATTCTGCTCCAGGGAATGGAGTTGAGTAGAAGTGAGAGAGTGATATTAGAAAAAGTGCTATTTGAATATAGAATTAGAGAACAAATCAGGATTTTCTACTCAGAAGACAAATCTACAGAGCAAAGATGGAGACTCCTGAGGGTGCTACAGAAATGGCTGGCAAAACAGAAGCTCCCACCAAGGGTTTTGAAGAAGGGAACTGCATGGTCAGGCCAGTCTTTTTAAAGACAATTCTAGGGGGAACATGTTGCAGCATTTCCAAGCCAAATAGCACTGGGTGATAGTCCATATGTTACGAAAAAGAAGTAAAAAACATGAGGGTTTTTGAGCTTAAACAAATATAAGGTGTATATGACCAACAGAACCATAACTTCATATTTCTTGGCAAGAAAGATGGTTTTCCTTTTTTAATTAGTATAATACATACTGAGAGTTGTCATTAACAGAGTGGTATTACCAACATTATCCTTAAAATTAGACCTTAATTAATTTTCTAATAAATGTTCCATATTTATGAGCATTCCTGGAGTTAGGGTTTAGCACTAATTATAAATAAATAAGAAATATTGCAAAAATATAAATTAAAAATAACCTGGCATAAAATTCTAGCCCCATATATCTGCTACTAATGTCTAGAAAAACCACTGTAACTTCAAAGAAAAGTATATAGTGCAAGTTGGTGGTCTAGTTTCATTTTTTTTGCATGTATCTGTTCTATTTTCCCAACACCATTTATTTAAGAGACTGTCTTGAGTTCATTGTATGTTCTTGCCTCCTTTGTCAAATATTGAGCATAGTGGTTTGGGTTGATTTCTGGGTTCTCTATTCTATTCCATTGATCTGTATGTCTGTTCTTGTGCCAGTACCAGGCAGTTTTGAGAACAGTGGCTTTGTAATACAGCTTGATATCTGGTATTGAGATCCCTTCTACTTTGTTCTTCTTTCTTGGGATTGCTGCAGCTATTTGGGGTCTTTTTTATTCCAGATGAATTTTTGGAGAGTTCATTCTAGGTCTATGAAATGTGCCATAGGTATTTTAATGGGAAGTGAATTGAATCTATAGATTGCTTTAGGTATGGACATTTTAATGATGTTGATTAAAAACTAAAAACAGAACTCGCATTTGACCCAGTGATCCCACTTCTAGGAATATATCGCAAGAAACTAGAAACACCAATCAGAAAGGATATATGCATCCCTAGGTTCATAGCAGCACAATTTACCATAGCTAAGATTTGGGAACAGCCTAAGTGGCCATCAGCAGATGCATGGATTAAAAAAACTGTGGTACATCTACACAATGGAATACTACGCTGTGGTTAAAAAAAAAAAAAGGAATTCTTACCATTTGCAATGGCATGGGTGGAACTGGAGAGCCTTATGCTAAGCGAAATAAGCCAATCAGAGAAAAATAAATATTACATGATCTCACTCATTTATGGAATATAATGAACAACATAAGCTGATGAACAAAAACAGATCTAGAGACAGAGAAGCATAGATCAGACTGTCAAACCTCAGAGGGAAGGTAGGGGAGGGTGGGGTAAAGGGGAGAGATCAACCAAAGGACTTGTATGCATGCATATAAGCCTAACCAATGGACACATTCACTAGGGGGGTGAGGGCATGAGTGGGGGGGCAACTGGGGGATAAGAACACATATGTAATACCTTAATCAATAAAGAGAGAAAAAAACAAAAAAAGAAAAGTCTATATTGTTTAAAGAACTATTTAAAAAACACACATATGTATAAACACACACATACACAGTAAATCCACTGAGTCTCTTGTGGGAGAGCAAGCAAGCCCAGGAAGCTTTAAAAAAATTGACCATTACTGCACTTCTATTGTTATATGAGATACTTGAAAGACTCAGAGGAAGATTGTCTTATTGAGCTCCCAAAGGAAGAGAAGGTACAACTGTACATTCTTTGGAATCAAAGGAAAAGAAGAACCTTTTTGTTAGATTACTTTTTTAAAAATCCACACAATTATAGGGTTATTTCCTTTTCTTTGTGTGTAGATGGAACAGGCATTTGCTAAAATAAAACTTCCAAAGACAGCTTAGTAGCCTACTTGGAAAATGACAACTACAGGGTAGAATGAACTGACAGGCAGGGCATATTAAGATCTGTTTGGAGAACCTTTTCATTGTAATTTTTACAATTTTCCACAGTTCTATCCTGTAATTTTCCAACCTGTATTCATGTTTAAGGGATAACTGTCTATCGCAACTGGCCCTGGTAGTAGAAAAGACTTATTTGTACATTTGAAAAGGTAGATAAGGAGCAGGCTTTCTGTTTTTTCTTTCCTTCTCTTGCCTACTGCTAGATGCTGACATCCAGAGTGACCTTTGAAAAGGTGCTGAAAATGAAAGGGCCTTTGTCACCCCGGGCCATAGCTGACGGAGGAAAGCGCTCCACACACTGGACTGAAGTGAGTGAGGAGTTAGCATTTTTGGATTGATTTAATACGTGCAGGTAACAAAAACTCAATTTTTAAACATTAATTATTTTTCACTTACAAGATGCAATATTTATTTAGTGTTCTTAAGAATTTCAAGTTAACACTTTATACACTGATATCAGTTACAGATCAATATTTTCAAACCTGATTCTTCCACTAGCTATTTGTGGACCCACTAAATCTATGAAACAAGATAAAATCTTTTACAACATAGGAGTAGAGGGAATGTACTGGTACACTTGACTAGTGCAAAGAGCCAAAATTCTCCTGTAAAAGCCAGGCAAAATTGTTGAATTATATGCTCAAATTTAAACTTTAAATGAGTTTAATGGGTGCTTTTCAAAAATAATCTGAAAAGCTCAGGAAAAAATTCCCAGTGACTGCTAATGACTAGGATTAATGGCTCTCAATAAACATTTTCTTTGTAGTTATCAATCAAAAATATTTATTGAAATAACTATTATTTCTATCATTTACAAGGGGATTGCAAATAACTCAGCAAAATGCAACTAAACACGAAACACATTTTGTAAGTTAGAGAAAAGCACATTGAAAAGGGAGCACTTTAACATTCTAAGCACCTATAAACAATCTAGCTCAATATTAAAGAGTCAAAATTTGGTCTCCAAAGTTTTTACCATCACAGTTAAGGTCTAACATAACTAAGGCAGTGGCCCTAAGCAAAAGTGACTAGACTTAAAGATTAGAATTTTCTTACTTTATCGTATTACCTTGAAAGTTGTATTGATCTTGGAAAAATCTCATTGACTCTAGTGTCAAGGGCTAAGGAGTCACAGAATATTGGGATCCCTTGTGGTGCTCTTGGAGATAAAGGCAGAATAGCAATTTTCTGACTTAGCAATCTTTTAGGAAATCCCACACCCATCCCTATTACTCTGTCTCAGTGCCCCATGGTGCATGCCCAGGATCTCTGATTAGGATATTAGGACTGGAATTGTGATGTAGAGATGCAGATGGCAGGAGTTTTTAATTTCTAACACTCTGAAGAAATGTATAAAATTATATCGCAGGTCCTTTCCTACGTAGATTATCTCAAACGCACTGGCCAAAGAGGTACAGCAACATGCCAAGTCATCAAGTTCATTGTTTCAAACCACAGTATATAATCATAAGCTTATAGCATGCCACTTCTATTTCACACATCCAATTGACCTGCAATGAATCAATACTTGTGATATCCTGAAGATAGTCAGAATTGCATAAATAAAAGACTCATTTGATGATAACCTTGTTTCCTAAATCACAGGGTTTTTTTTATTTTGTTTTAAATATATTTTTATTTGATCTCAGATAGATAGAAACATCAATGATGAGAGAGAATCATTGATCGATTACCTCCTGCATGTCCCCTACTGGGGATCAAGCCTCCAACCTGGGTATTTGCCCTTGACTGGAATCGAACCTGGGACCCTTCAGTCTACAGGCTGATGCTTTATCCACTGAGCCAAACTGGGTAGGGCTAAATCACAGGTTTTTATTACCTTCTCTGAATAAAAGTAATATTTTTTTAATGTACGTATAACAGAGCAAGGGAACACAAAGCGTGTTTAGAAACATGCTAAACTGTTAAATATAAAAGGATGCTTTCAGAAAGGGAAGGATACACTGACCTTCAAAAGGTTTCAGTGTCTAACTGATTGCTTGAAAGAGCAAGCTAATCAGTGGATGAAGCTCCTGTATTGAAGCCAGACACGGGATAGAACTGCAGCACTGGAATTAAATATATATGTAAATATATATTTGTCGTATTCTTATGTACATGTGTCCCTCTCCCACAGAGACCTCTTTTTAGTGACAGAAAGTCATTTGAATTGATGTCTTTGCTAATTGAACCTCTCTGAAAGAACAACATAATGCATGTGAAATCACCTGGCACAAAATCTATTATTTATATGGCTTTATCTGAATTCCAGTGAAATGTAACATTTGTAAATCAAAAGAAGACATCTTTGACTGAACTCACACAGGAGAGATAGGTCACTGTCCAGTAAAGTCCTATTGTGTATGCAGACTTCCAAAGAGTTCATTTGTATATTTTTCATTGCATTGCTGGCAGAAATCATGCCTTTTCCCCCTTTTTATCCCCAAGATAATTAACTTGTTCATCACCAAGTTGGCTGGGTTAATAACAACACAATCCAGTTTATAACCCCTGTAAGGATATTTTCTAGGCAAATGATACCAAATTTAACTTTGCAGGTTCAGACAAAATGAACAAGTCAGTGTAATGAGGCTCCCGACCGTCTTACAGAACTTTCTAATATTGCATATATGTCTTCGAGAAGAGAATACTTAATACCATACTATCGGCTAGACAAAAGCAGTTTGTATTCAATAGCTGTCCATCTCCTTATACCCTGGGGAAGGCAGCATTTCTCTCCAAAAAATGAAGAGAATATCAATGGGGCTAATCTCTTCAAAGTGCTCAGAGCTCAAAGCGATTGCCTGCAGTCGTAGAGTCCCCACCCTCATTATCTCTAAAAAAGAAAAATGACCAAAATGCAAAATACTGCCTGCCTTTGAGACACAAGTTCTCAAAAGAAAGTTAAAATAAACATTTGCCAACTCACTTCTAAGCTCAACACTTTACAATTTATTTCCTTAGACTAAAAATGTATATATTTATATCTAATACATGGTATATATTATATACTATAAATTATCATATA